>NC_026147.1:12509089-12570152 GCF_000512975.1 Sesamum indicum
GTGTCTTTGGGGTCCACTTGGAGGAGCAATAGGGCATCCATTCAACGAAAAAATCCTAGCAAACGAACTCCCCCTCAATTGGAAGGAGCCCAATCTGTCAGAGTATGATGAAATTATGGATCCTCAGGAGCACCTGTCATGTTTTGATAATGTTGCCCTACTCTACCATTATACTGCTGGGGTCAAGTGTCGTGTGTTTATAACTATCTTCACACGCTCCATCCAACAGTGGTTCAATCAATTTCCTCTAAGATCAATCTGATTATTTGGAGAATTTCTCTCTCTTTTTTCACCAATTTGTCAATAGTAAACGACATCAAAAGACAATGAAAGATAACAGATATTCTCCTGATAAAATAATTTGGCATTTATAAAACAAAAATGTCCTTCTCATTTATTCTATATAATTTTTATTTTACTCCCTAAAGTGTGATTTATTACCAAAATTATTTTTAGAGATTTAAAATTTTACACATTTTTTTATTTAAAAACAATTGTTAAAATTTATAGCTTCTTATAAATTGTATAATACAAAAAATATTTACAAGCTCATATATGCAAATATATTTTACAACGTGCATTTATGTTAAAAACAATACATGTGTAAATTGTGATGTAATATATACATTACATATGCATATAATTTTATAAAAAAATATGTTATATAACTTATATATTTTATATCCAATTACATTTACAATAATTCAAATACATCATATCATTACTCACAAAATCATAGAATATTATATATTAATTATATACATAGATTTGCATACTTTACAGTTATGTTCAATATAATATTTTAAATTGTATTGATAAACTCTTTTAAAAAAATGTTCAATACATAACAATACAACGTAAAAATTATGTAAATTTCATAACAGTTATATAAAGATATAAGAATAAAATTATAGAGTTTATACAGATTTTTATATTAATTATAAAAATTATATAAAAAATTTCAATAATATTTATTTTAAATAAAATATTCATAATAATTCAAATTGTATCTTAAGAGAATGATCGAAAAAAATGGTATTTGAGAGGGTGTAAATAATAAGGACACTTTTATCATTAAAAAATTGGTCCGTATTATGAGGGGATTTTGTTACATTCGTAGAAAGTGTATTGAATCCTAAAATCTAATTATGTAATTTTGAAGGAATTATAAAATTAATTAACTCCAAATATCTATACCTTTATATGAAGAGCACTGTATGTTATAAATCTAATTAATATATTTTAAAATAATTATAATTTTTTTTAATTAATTATACATACGCATTTAAATATGCCACGTATACTCGTAAATTAGAATGTTCGGTCAGTTCTTGTAAAGGGTAAATTCAGTGAGTCTTCAATGGGTGCATGTTGCACTATTGCACCTGATGCTACCTTGATTTTTCCAACATACTCATGTAAGTGTGTATGGATTTGTTATTTTAAATCCGTTCCATCTTTTTTTATTAAACAGAATAAAAAATCCAACATCATCTGAAATTTAAAAGAAAAAAAAAAGTTACTCCGAAATTGGGGATATGCAGCATGAAGTGTGAGTGATGTTAATATCATTATATCTTATCTTTATAAGTACAAAATTATTACATGAAAATGTTAAATGCGGAATAAAATAAAATTTTATGTACTTTTTTTGCTAATGTCAATATTTTTTGTGCAAATCCTTATAAAATGGGATCAAGTGTAAACATGAATTTTCGGAGGTAATATAAGTGTAATTTTAATTTTTTTCAAAAAAAAATATAATTTCATATTTTTAAAGAAAATTTAAGTGTAATTAACCCTATAATTATATGAATTCTCATGAAATAAATATTATATTTGATAACATATGACGCATATCTATTCTGCGTAATTTCTTGAAGTATGTAGTTTTTCACTTATACTTAAAAAATAACTAAGGCTTTTAATATTTGTCGAGCCGATATACGTTAAAAATCAAACTTTTTATTCATTCACATGAGTAATGGACAATAGAAAATTGAAATGCATGTAATTTTAACTTGTTATTGTTTCTTTTGACAAATTTTTTATTTTTAGTACCACAATATATATAGAGCATTTTAAAGTTGGGATAAGATGTTTTTTGGTCTCGTAGCATAGATTATTTGGCAGTTTCATCCTTTAACTTTTTAGGGTAGCATTTAGGTTCAACATCTTTTTAGTTTTCGAGATCTCGGTTCTTTTTTCATCAGAGTTCACCTCCACCAGCTAGAAAGATGAACTCCAGAAAAAAAATAACTGAAATTGCAAAAATAACATACATGACCAATTGCTACTCTAAAAAGTTAAAGAATTAAAATGTCAAATGATTTAAGTTGATAGCACAATTATGCAATATGACCAGTTAGTAATTTCGTTAACTCTACCTTCACCACATGCATTTCACGTGACATTTGACGCCAAAAGCTCATCATCAACGGTCAAGTACACTTTTTTGTTCAAAAATTAATGGAAGTATCAGTTTTATAGACGAGGCCACTTATATGGTACCAATTCAAGGTGCACGACTGGTAGGGACCAACTCATAAATGTTCAATCCAAGACCGACCCACTATTGTTTATGGTAAGTCTTGGGATGGTCTTAGGCCTTTAAAAAGGCCCAATTGGATTTGTTTCTAAACCTATATCAGGCTCGAATGTGCTTCTATTTTTTTAAAATTGAGGTTTTCTTTTGAACTATTACTTAAATTTGTGATTATTTTATGAAATAAATAAATAATATATTCAATCACACAAAAAATTATAATTAGAAAAATTAATTGGTAAGATTATATCATTAATGAACTTAAATGATAATTTGACTAATAAATTTACAATAATAACCTTATATGATAATAAATTTAAAAATATCTTAAAATGAACTTTGAAAAAAATAAACAAAGAGCATTAATGAATTAAAGTACTAACAACTTAGAAGTCGACAATAAACATAAATATTTTGATAGTTCTAAAAGTATAAAAGAATGACTAGAATGATCAATGTAGAAGAATAAAATAAAAATTATAGCCACGTATATTAAGAAACAAATGGCCCTAGGCCACTAGGGTGGGCTAGTCCCATGTATCAATACCAAGAACCGGCCCCATCCCAAGTGCGCCTGTGCCAAACCAACCTACTTATTGGTTCAATTCAATCCTAGGTTAGGCTTGTCCAACTCAACCCACTGTACATCTTGAGTATCAATTTATGCTATTTTGAAAAATCATGGTCCCAATTTTGCAATATATATACTGTGTAACATAATAGCAAAAATATTTTTTTTTCTTTAAATAAAATAAAAAGAAAATATGATATAATTTTAAATAAAAAATTTAATCCGAACATTTAGTGTCACATAAAACTTTGCCCTTAAATTCAAATTAACCACACGACAGAAAATTCTTAGTAAATATTGATGGCAACACCAAAATAATTGATGGTCTTCATTCCTTCATTTAAATTTCTTTAATTATTTTTTAAATTAATTTCCTTCCATCCACCTGTTGCATTCTTCGCCCTTCCGTTTTGTGGCCCTGGCTGATCAATGCAAGCATGCATTCAGGCATGCAAGCACGCATCCCCCATCACTCTTACAACACTCCTAAGAATGGGGTGCAATGTCTCGAGGGTAGAGGCCAATGGCGTCTCTTTGCCGGCCCGGCTGCTGCCGATCTTCCCCATGCGTCTGGGGCAGATCAGGCATCGCAAGCACGGCACCCCCTTGAAGGATCCCACCCCTTCCCAAAAAAATTTGCTTCTCCATAAGGATGAGGATGACTATGCTTCCATCCGTTCTTCCATTGCCTCCAGAACATTAGCCTCTTCCCTCCAAGATAGCATTAGAAACCCCAATCTCGTCGAACAAAAACAAAAGGAGATTGGCTTTCGTGATGATGAGAATGACGATGAAGGAAGCTTGAAAAAGTGTACTAAAAACGATACGAAAGACAGCCCGAGAGAGGAGGGGAATGCCAAGATTGAGGAGGCTGTGACAGATGACGAGGAGGATGATGACAACGACGACAAGAGAATGATCGGCTATGAGGATGATAAATCCTGTCCAGGGTCGCCTAGCTTTCGAGTATATTTCCATGAAAATGGAGAAGACGAAAGCAATGATATTGGTAAGAAATGCTCATGGTTGTATCAAATGTTTGATAATATGTAGAAATATTTGATCGTGATTAATTGAGGGGTTACGATGAAATGCAGGCAAGACTAATAATATTGGTGCCTCCAGAGAAACTACTGTTTCGAGTAATTGTGATGGCTTATCATCAAAGGTAAATTTCTACACAAGAATACAACCTCTAGCCCGTCAAAAGGTGAAAGCAGATATATAGCCAAATTATTGGCAGAAATTCAGAGGAGAAATGGAAAAGGAACTAGGCAAAAAGAATTGATTATACTCCCACATATGACAAGGAAATCATGAATTTGGAATACGCAAATTTATCATCTATTCTAAAATAAAAAAAAAAGATATTATTTTTTTACTCATAAACGACGGTTTTTGATAATATTACATAAAATATGTTATTGAATAGATAATATCATAATTAGTTGGTTTTCTTTTCTTTTTTGATTTTTTTTGAAAATGTGATGTGTTGGTTCATATATATTTATTTAATTTTTGCAAGAAAATAACTCAATAACTATGAAAAATTTGATATTATGATATATGTGTTCAACTAATTAGCAAATAAAACTTTCATTGTTAAATTCATTAGCAAGTAAATTTTTTATATTAAAAAGTTATATTAGCAATGATAGTTTTACTTGCTAGTTAGCTGGACGCTAAATTTTTTTCGTTGCTACTAAATCATTTTCTTGTTGTGAATTCCTATTCAAATACATTTTAAAGTATAAAAAATTATTTATTTTATGCACGACATGCCACGACGGCTAATCAGTCCTATAAGTTAGTAAAAGATTGTGTTGCAGGGATCGTCTGATCCAGACAAGAAAGTGAAGAGAGGAAGAAAAAAGAGGAGCTTTGTAAAGATATTGCCAAAGGGAGGACAAGCCGCAGTCAAGAATCTATTGAAGGTGAAATCGTGCTGCACGTCGACTCGTTCCTCCCGCGACCACGCCCATCTTCTACGAACAAAAACATCCACTTGAAACCGTGCATGCATGCTGATTGACAGAGGAACCGCGGTCCTCCTCACAGTTTGGCCTGGGTTTTTTTCTCTCATACCCCCATCTATTTTTCCTTCAGCTAGAGGAAAAATCACCTAAGTATACTATGTATCGGTAGAGGAAAAATCAGGGATTGTAAATTGTAAGTTTCAGCATGTACGGAAGCATAGCCCAACCTAAACATCCAAATTGATTCTTAATGAAATAAAATGGAAGAGTATGTTGTTATACGCACAGGATATTTATTTATTAAAAAAAGACAGCAAGTAATTGCGACGGATAATGAAGAAAATCCATCATACAGAAATTTGTGACAGATGTATATATGGAAAAAGGAAAATCGCAACAAAGCCCGTCGCGAAGTACTGTTTGAGATGAAAATGATGACCCTTGCCCTCCCCCCACCAATTTTGCAACTGAAGCAAAACTCTATGATGTCCGTCGTTTCAGAAAATAAAAGGAAATGTATATTGTGATGGAGGGTTCAATGAAAATTGCGACTGACTGTGACGGCATTTACGATGAAATTTCCTTAGCAAAAGTCGTTTTATTGTCGTAATTTTGTTTTTGTGACAAAATCACTCTGTCACTAACCATTGGTATGGAAATTTCTAGCCTTGCCATGGAGTGTGTGGTTGCAGTTATTGCAATGGAGTTTGTGATACAGCTGTTGACATAAAAAAAACTAAAATAAATTATCAATTAAAAAGTTCAATATAAATTGACTAAATTGAGTTTCAAAGCAAATTCATTATAAATTTGAACTTTTAACAAACTAGAAGACGATCTTTCGCCCGACATGGATTCGTTTTATCATAGGATTTATCCTACAGTTTTTAAGATAGAAGCCCAATGAACACTCCGAGATAATATAGCGATGCAAATACGCACAACACATCCAAACTAGGGATGATGTTCTTGAGATTGTATTATCTACTTTAGTACTATACCAATTAGTTAACCGGCCAAATTTAGTGGTATATTCAACGTGTCATGTTTTTTTTATCATTAAGTGCTACAAAATTTCATGCTAATCACTGTTGCTAGAGCACAATAGTAGCTTCAAGTTTAGTATATAAAAAAAAATGTAACAATTCGTCTATAACATGTAACAACATGATGCTTACCTTAATAGCCAACTTTTATTGCAGGCATGGAATATTGCACATGTTAGCCCATTGGACTTACTCAGGAGGAGCACTAGATGTTAAATATTGAGTAACGCGTAATATGGATGATACTAAATGATAACACACGTGTCCCTATGAGGGACGATGCTCGGGCGGAGGCATACATGGATCATTAGGTGTGTGCAATACATCGCCACTTTGGCCATTATACTCGAAAGAGGTCCGTGACAAATTCTATGAGTTTAAGGAGCAATATCGTCAATTTCATGAAACCACATTGATACCAGAGATACAGTATGATGTAGAGACATTTTGCATGGACTTTCCAAGCGAATTACATATTCTAATGACACAAGTAAGCTGCACTATTCTAAATGTATTTAATCAAGTTTTATAATAAAATAATTTCTCTTTATATCTAATTAACGATATTGATTGTCACTTTACACTATAATTAGCTATTCACGTTGGTGCAACTTTACTATAGTATCCAGAACCGTATTACCAAAGCATGTGTGAGGTGTCGGGAGTCCCTCAAGGCCTATAAGTTGATGCAAGGGAGCTAGTGACCCACAAAATGGAAACAAGAGCAACACCGTACATATTCATCTTAGAGGCACAAAAGATACGTCTATTATCATTTTAAATTCCATTGCCCCTACCATACTGTCCCACACTCATATTGGAAGTTAGGTTGCAGTAGGATAGGTGGCGCATAAGGCTGGCAGCCCACAATTGGCACAGAGCGTGTCACTAGTACTTTGTAGGAGTCTAGCCATATATTACATCGTGAACGAATTACATCCGTCATTCTAGAGTGCAATTCGACTATAAAGAATACACTGTGAGTGAAGGTGCTAGTATAGCCCAATCGAGGCGGCAAACCTACCACGCCCTTGGCCTCATGACAGTTCTTAAGCATTTACTTGCATTTCTAAATTTGGTACTTAATTATAAAACTAAGTGATGATGAGAAGATGAACTTGTTTAATTATATGTGTGGCCAAGGCATGAGATTCTCCTATCATGTAAGATGTAGTTTAATTGTACAATTCCCTCTTGATCTTCCAAATTAAATATTTAATATGTTTCAATCATTAATTGAATACAAAACTATTGTTTAAAATATTAATAAAAAAATAGTAAATAATTTGTCACACAAATATCAAGCAATAATATATAGAATTCAACCTACTTAATAAGAAATTTATATATATATATATATATATCTAAATACATATGAAAGGAACATACTTTGACATTAAATAGTCAATTGTGCCTCTATAGAATAAAAACAAATATACAATACATATTTTAAACTATTTCAAATTATCTTTAAAAAGAAATCCAAACATATGCACTATTTTCAAAACATACTTATTATATCTGTTTTTCTCTTTCTATTTTCACAAAATAAAATAAAACTCTCAAAAAATGAATTGAAATACTATGTATATTTTTTAAAACATTTTGGATAAGAAGAATAAATAACACAATTTAATTTATTTATAATATAACCCTTGGACATTGTCCACTCACTAGAAAAAAAAATTACTGTTGACTAGAATATTAATGACTATGGGTAAAAATCATGATAAATAACTACTGTTAACTACGGTTAAATAAAAACTGATGCAAAAAATTATTTTTTTCACCATGAAAAATTAGTTGCCACGACTAAAAGACATGGTCAAAATATTTATCATGGCTTTTAACCATGACAGATATTTTAGCTACCTTCGCAAAATTTACGACCAACAACCGTTGCATGATTATGGTCAATAACTATTTGCGACGATTGTTTGTTATTAACCATGACAAATCAACCATAGTTAAATGTTATAATTTTTCTAGTGACTACACATAACATAGTGTTGTTACTAATACACTATGCTCGAAATTAATTGTGAAGTCTTTTAAGAACTAACTAAAAATAAAATTAAATAAAAGAATTAACTTTGATAAATCACGAGTTCGAATTTCATATAGACATTGAAAACTCAACTTTGATTATACTTTACATATAAAAGAAAAATATAGAAATTAGCTTTATGGCCCCAATGGAATTTTTTTTTAAAAAAAAAAGAAAAGAAAAATGAACAAAATTTGAAATGTGCAATGCTATTCCAAAGGGTGGCTTTTGGTTTGGTGGCCCATGGGAAAAAGCAAAGGACAAAAGGAAAAGAAAAGACAATTTTTATTATTTAAATGCTATAATTAAACAAAGTCAATAATGCACAACCATGTAAATATTTTGACTTTGAATTTGGTAGGGCATAATTAAAAACAAAGGAAAAGAAGTAATCAAAATTATAGGTGTAGGAAGGGAGTTTTTCACTGCATTATGAAAGTATTCTCAATTTTTGTGGTAACTGCATACTTGATATGTATGCATGTACAAAACATAATTATAATTATTATAACAAAAAAATAATATCACTTAATGAAGAGATTATGACCTAAATTAATTTTAAATAAAACATAAACTAAAATCAGCTACAAGTATAGAAAATTATATGAAGAAGAAGCAAAGAAAAGATAATTTTTTAAAAAAATATAATAAGGTTGAAGGCGTATACAATAAGGTGTTTAATATGGATTTATATACGAGAAATTAAGTTTTTTTTTCTTTTATTTAAATTTTGAACAAAAAGTGACATTTAAGGGTTGTTTGCAATATTTTTTTTTTGGGTGGGAATAAGTTGTCAAAAATAATGTAAATTAAGCAGTAGTAAAAATCGGGAGTATTTGAAAACAAAAGCTAAGAGTGATAAGAGTTGAAGACAGAGTGTTTGGAATAACAACTTAATATTTATAATTTTACTAATAAGTTGCAGAAGTTGGTAGGGAGTTGCTTATAGTGTTTGACTTAATCAGCTTAATTTAAATAGTTCAAAAGTAGAAATTGTAAAAAAAATATATATATGTTCAACTTATTTCCAACATAAGATGATAAGTATTTCCAAACATCCTTTTAAGTAGACATACTTTCTCTACGTAAGTTACTTATTATAGACTTCTCCCACTTAAATCAATAGTAATTGTACTTTTTGTGTATCAAAATTAATTCAAGAACATATGTGAAGTGGGCGAATGAACATTTTTTAGCTCCTTAAGTTCGTACCTGTAATTAAGGATGTCTTAGTGTAGTGGTAAGGTTAAAATTAAGGTTTTATGAACAAGTTCGAATTAAGAGGTTCGAGTCTGATCGAAAGTGTGGTTATTTGACATAATTAGGAATATTTCTTTGTTGTATATAAATAATAATATTTATTTTATATTGTTGAAACAAACATTTTAAAATTGCTATTAAATTCTCCTAAAATAACACTATATTTTAAAAATTATCATCCATATTAAATATATAAGAAATAATCTACAGTGTTTATTTTTAAAGCTTTTATTTTATTTATTTCTCTTTCAAAAGTCATGCTTTCAAGAAAATGTTTTTATTCAATATTTTTTAATTTATTGAGGATAGTAAATTTAATTACCTACTTTTTTTATTTTCAATGTTAAAATAAACTTTAATTTTTTATTAGTAGGTCACTCACATAACTAACAATCTTATTTAAATTAAAAGTCTCTCATTTTCTAAGTTATGCATTATTCTATTGTATATGAAATTAATATAATTGGACAATCTTTCAAATCTTGAATATTGAAATCCTTATTTTTATATTTTAAATCTTTAAAAATTAACTCAGAGATTATTTATAAATATATATATGAATAATGTATTATATGGAAGCAAGAAAATCTGGTAATACAAAACGTGTTGTCTTTCCTTTTCTATAATTGCATTATAAGAAAATTCACCAACCACAATATCTGATCTATTTAAATATCCTGGTCTTGGATCCCATCTTCCTCCCACTCAACAAACCCTAGATTGTCGATCTTCCAAAGGTGAGAATGAGGTGCAGCAGACTCAACGCAACGTGGCTTAGCTAAATTCCGCTTGTGTGAACTCTGCATCCATTGTCAGGTTATTTTCTCTTAATCTCCATTTCTCCTTAGAAAATTCCGTTAAACTCGCTCGATCATTTTCTGTGCTTCACAATTGCGATAAATTTCTGTTTTTTTGTTTCAATGGGCGACTTGAGGTGTATATTATTTCCTTAAATCTTAGCTTTGGTTCGAGAATCACCCATGCGAGCGGTTGGGCTGGCAATGACCGTTTCTCAATCCGATGCAATACTCTGTGTGCTTTTCATATTTCGAGTATGTGAGGCTGAAGGGTGGAGATTATGCTGAAAAATAAATTATTTATTAACCTTCTATCCAGCAATTACCTTGTTCCGAGAATATACATTTTGTTGAAAGAAAACGCATTGTTTGCTAGGGGTTCGGGGAAATTTTTAGATGTATGGAATGTGACTATGTGAATAATGAAAAAGGATTATTCTTTTGAAGATATAAATAGTATAATACCTTATCAAGATAATAATGTTAATGAAAAAGAATGATCCGAAACTAATTAGGTCCAAAAATTTGATCTTGCATGAGGCCTATTGGGAGAAATTCAAAGTACTAATGAAAAAATGGAAAATGGAAAATGGAAAATGAATTGGTTTTGACACGGGTAATTATCTAACTTTTAACATTTAATGTCTGCTACTTTTCCTAAAACAATTAGAAATGTCAGTTAAGTTTTCTGGAAAAAAAAGTGAGGAAGTATTCATATAGGCTTTTATGTCTACCCTTCTGAGGCATGATGTTTTGATCTATAACTTTACACAGTTGTCTAATAGGAATTTTTTTTATAGCATGAATAAAAAAATTCTCATGTTTAGCTGCACATCATTTTTGCCTATGAAAGCATTAAGGTGGACAGAAGTATCATATAGGTCAGATTATAGCAATGGTTAATAGTTTTGAAGGTTTGGTATTGTATGTTCCATGATCTAATGATCCTAATCTTTCCATTTTTGATAGAAATATCAGCCTACATATTTGTTTTTAAGGCTTTATCGAATGTTGTTGTGGAAACTACACTAGGAAAGTCATGGAGACGGGTGAATGAGTTTGGTGAAGGCCCCTGATGAAACCTTGAAAAGATGAAATTATAAGATTCTTAGAGTTACTACATAATCAAATGTGTCAAATGTCAAATACTATGTTTAAATTTATACTTCCTTATTGTTTACTCTGCATCTTTGTCAAAGTATTAAATTTTAAATGACCATACATATTAGAATTAATTAAAATCTTGCAAGGAAGCATTATTCTTCCTTCCTTTCTTTTACTATTTCGTTGCATATCTCAAGTTATAAAACCGTACAATATGCTCAGTTCATCTCTAGAAGTAACAACTAATTTAAAACCTAAAAGTTGGAGCAAGGAGTTTGACATGCAATATTACCTAATATAACTAAAATGGGAATTTATTAAGTCTCTACATCTGGAGTAGTCCAGATTTTGCTTTCATGCAAATCCTTTATTTTCTTCTCTTTTTACTTATAAATTTACAAAATAATCCAAAACTAGGAAACATGAAAGATATAAGAAAGAGAAGAGAACACAAAATAAGAACTAAACTTGTGTAGCAAATGAGCAAGCGAAATGAGAACGATAAAATTAACCAAATATCAGTCCTTTTAGTTGATCACATATACATACATGATACAAAACCATGATGCCTGTGAGAACTTTTTGCTGCTTTATTGTTCAAATCTTTTAAGTTAAACTTCTTGGACATATTCGTGAACATATCTGGTCCATCAAAGTGGTGGTGAAAACTGAAAATGACCAGACACAATAATCCAATGACCATTGATGGACCAGGTGCGTGTACTTGGTCCATGGGAAATTGAGTGTATAATATTAGATGATATCAAACACTAAAATATTTTTCATACAAAAAGATATATAAAACTAAAGTATGTGCAAAGTGATATAGCAACCTTCCTAAAATTCCAAATGAATGAAGAACTTTAAAAATTAGCTTAATATTTTTCAAATGATGAATGCAGCATGTATACTACAGAAATGGAAAGACAAACTCAATGAGAATGTATTAAGATTAAATGGCTGTGGGAATCAACAAATAACTGAACCAACTAAATTCCTTTAGATATAGAATAGGAAAAGTTAAAGTATTAGGCTAACAACAAAATATATAAAATCAGAAAGGTAAGTACAGAGACAGAGAGGAAACCAAAGCTTAAAAATCATAAAATCATACATAAAATAGCTTCTAGAACATCTTGAAAGCAAAATGCTAATTTAAAACTACACAAACCAAAAACATGATTATTCCACATGAAAATAAGATAAATATTATTGACTAAATCATCTAAACATATTTTGGATTTCATGAAGATGAATATGTCTGTTATTACCTGACATATAAAAATGTTTAAGTTACATGGCACAACCTGACATATAAATATGTTTAATTTACATGGCACAACCTGACATATAAAAATGTTTAATTTACATGGCACAACCTGACATATAAAAATGTTTAATTTACATGGCACAACGGAGTCCAACAGGGCCATGCAAGTGTCTGCATACATGGCGCTTGCATGGGGCATATAATTTATGTATATTAAATATGCATACATGTAAATGCACGGCTATGTCTGACTCTTTGTGTATTGATGGCAGAAGGAGAAGTAGGGCAAG
The DNA here is from genome assembly GCF_000512975.1 of Sesamum indicum. NCBI lineage: Eukaryota > Viridiplantae > Streptophyta > Magnoliopsida > Lamiales > Pedaliaceae > Sesamum > Sesamum indicum. Next base: position 12,521,996 of record NC_026147.1, read on the forward strand.
TGGATATTTCCTAGATTGTGGAGTAGTGGAAAAGGGAGGTCAGACTATACGACAAGAATTTGGCCTTTTTCTTTCCTGTGGAGCCATATCTTGAAATTTTTGAAAGTTGTAAGAAAAGGTAAGTCATTATTAATAAAAGTCATATACACTCAGAACTCAGAAGCATAGTTGAATCAATGGGCTGTCTGGTGTAAGATTTTTCCTGAAAATAGAAGTATTGTCTGCTGTTTTAGGTGTGCATAACTTGTGTTTTTGTGATCTTTTGTTGCTTGATCTTAATCAGGCAGTTGTAAAGAGAGGAAGATATGTTGGGAGTTTTAAGGCGAAAAGTAGCCTGCAAAGCCAATGCTTCGGTGGGATTTTCCATTTCTGTTAGTTCATTAATTTGATTGGTCACTCTCCTTGATTTGAGTATCAGAGTAGTAACCATTTTTGTTTTTACCTTTGTCTTGAAAAGGCTTTGGAGCAAGGAATCCGAGTTGCTGCATCACGGGCTTTTTCTTCCTCAGGAAAGGAGGTACTTGCTTTCTGCGTTTAGTTGGAAATTATTTCTTTGATGAAACCATGTGTTTGGGTGATGGGAAAGTGGTTGATACTGCTAAAAACGATGGAAAATTTCTTTCTGAGATCTTTGGACTTAGTGTTGCATGCATATATTTTGAAGTTTCAGTATTAGTGGAAATTTTCCTTGTTGATGTTAAATTATCATAATCTAATTCTAATTCCAAGTTGGTCTCCAGTTTAAGCATATGCAAATAGTGTAAGTATGTTGTGCGGTAATCTTTTATGATTGTTTTCAGTTGTTCAGGGATTTTGATATATGTAAAAATAAATATGGTGAATGATTTTATTGCCATTTCTTACAGATGACCGTGCGTGAAGCTTTAAATTCAGCACTTGATGAAGAGATGTCTGCTGATCCCAAAGTCTTCATAATGGGTGAAGAGGTATCATAGAAGTTTTGATTGTGTTTATGAGAAGAAAAGACGATTTTCTGTTGTTTCTTATGGGTTCTTTGTGAGTTATATATACTATGTTGACTAATTATTACTGTAATACAGGTTGGTGAGTATCAGGGTGCGTATAAGGTGATGACCAGTTCAATTATGACCTCAGTCTTTATTTAGAAATTACTCTGTGTCATTAACAAGTTTTTGTTTTACTATATTTTAGATCTCCAAAGGGCTTCTGGAGAAGTATGGTCCAGAGAGGGTGCTCGATACACCCATCACCGAGGTTGACTTTTGTTCCTTTTCACATGAATTATTTGAATTTAGTCAAAGTGGAAGAGTCATTCTCAACCAAGTACTTTGTTCAGGCTGGATTTGCTGGAATTGGAGTTGGTGCAGCATATTATGGTCTAAGACCTGTAATTGAGTTTATGACATTTAACTTCTCAATGCAGGTAGAATTCTTCACTTTGCACCATGTTGCTTTTCATGGATTTATATTTTCCGAGCCTCCTTTCATATTGCATCAATTCTTTTTGAAGTTCCAGCTTTACATTTCAATACCTTGATGATGCCATACTTGTGTTTTGTTGCATCTATTCCACCTTAGCAGCTCTGAGCTATTTATTTTGTATTAAGATGGTCAAAAGCTTAAATGAAACCTTGTTTGGGCCGGGGAATATAAACACTCTTGTGTTAATCTTTTGGTTATGCTGTTTGTTACTCATAATAATGTCAACTTACAAATGTTGTACATACTACGAAGAGAATTATTTCAAATGTTTATCTTGCCTAAAAGCCTATGCTGTTCTGAAATGATTTTGTGGAGTCTGAGTACACTTGTCAACCATGTTGTAGGGTTGAAGAACCCAGGCTTCATTGTGTATTGTAACATTTTTTTCATGTTGGCTTCCATTTTTGGACAAACATAAAGACAAAGCGCCTAGCTGCATAGTCTTGCTGTGAAAATCTGGAGATGGATTGCAGTTTCATCAGCTGTCAATGTCCAATTCATCAGCAAGATCAAGATGCAAAACTTGAAGAGTTCATTGTGAAATTTCGTTGTGGTTCAGTGAAAAACTTTTGATGCATTTAAATGTTAGCAATAGCTTTGCAAAAATCCAATTAACACGAACAGTTTCATGAGCATGCTTTAATACAAACAAAAGATTTTTGGAGGTACTGATGTGTCCTTGCTGCAGGCCATTGATCACATCATCAATTCTGCTGCAAAATCAAATTACATGTCTGCTGGTCAGATATCAGTGCCTATTGTTTTCAGAGGTCCGAATGGTGCTGCTGCTGGTGTTGGTGCTCAACATTCACAGGTATATGTCTTATATAGGGAATTTGAAACTATTCTAAACTCCACTTGTTGATATACCTAATAAGTTCACAATTGAAGCTGATGAGGAGGATTGCTCCTGAAACTCATATATTTAGCTAGGCAACATCGTAGCCCCAATTTGGTAATTTGATCATGATTCTAATCCATAAGGTGGATCAGGTCTGAAGCAGAGATCAAGAGCAAATTGGACTGTTTTTTTTTTTTTAAATAAATTTTTCTTATGTGAGGAGATTGCTGCAAGCAGGAAAGCATAAGCACAACATTTCGAACATATGAAGATTGCCTCCACCTTGCATAGGATATCATGTTCGCTCTTTTTACCAATAAGAAAAGTAAACCCATCTTCCAAAATGACCCATTTGTTTGTTACTAACTAGAGTATATAGAAAATTAATTTGTTTAAATTCTAGATTCTACTTAGATTATCTTTTCCAATGGAGATTATTAATAGCCACATTATTAACTCTTAAATTACAGGATTTTTATGTAAGTTTATTTTTGGGTTGGAACAAAGCTTTAACTGAGCCCCCACCTTCCAACTCAAAGATCCATTTTCATGTTGTATTATGATATAAATATTTTAATTTGATATCATTAAATTAAGTTTTTAGAGGAGAAATGAGTATTTCAGGTTAAATTATTCAACTTAAGGTTCTGTGAAGATTTATGGACAAGTAAAATGTGGAATCCGGACATCCTTTGCATAATTGAGAGTTCCATTTCTTGGAGGAGCATCTAGTTTACATGGTCCAATTTTAATTTAGGTGATGTTGGTTCTCTTTGGTTTAAAGAATTCTTCCAAGTTTTCCTTGAAGTAATATTATAATGGAGTAAGAATTATTTTGATACTAGCATTATTATCAAATTAATACATGAATTTTTGCAAATGATTGAATTGATACCCGAGTTTCTTCATAAATATCAAATTGGTCATGAGTTTTTTGCAAATATTTGGATTGATACTTGAGTTTCTCCATAATTGTCGAATAGATACCTATTTCTATCTTAAAATATTTTGTAAAGACAAAAATATCCTTTAATCTAAAGTTAGTTTTTCTTTTTTCCCATTCGATTCAAAATTAGTCTTAAGTATTTTTTGACCTTTATTAAAAACTCAAGTATCAATTAGGGCATTTATAAAAACTCATGTATCCATTTGACATTTATGAAGAAACTTGGGTATCAATTCGATCATTTGCAAAAACTCATGTATCAATTTGATAATAATGCTAAAACTCAGGTATTAAAATAATTTTTACTCTATCATAACGTGACCTAATCCAAATTGAACTAGCAAACTGAAAATATAGATGATGTAAACACTTCCGCTTATGAAGAGGAAATACTTGCTATGTTGGGGAACTATGAAATCTGAAAATAAACACATTTTATTAGTCAACTTCTTGTTTCCCTACTTCCCTGATCAACCATGAAAGAGTCATTCTTCCTGTCCAAATTCTTTACTTCATTCTGCATAACAATGCGATGGGTGTAAGAGTGCACAACTTCCAATATACTGCATTGGTGCTTATGAAGAGGGAACACTTGCTATGTTGGGGAACTTGAAATCTGAAAATAAACACACTTTATTTAGTCAACTTCTCGTTTCCCTACCCCTGATCAACCATGAACGAGACATTCTTCCTCTCCAAATTCTTCATGTCTTCTGCACAACATGATAGGTGTAAGAACTTCCAATAAACTGCATTGGTGCTTAATGCTCCAGTTCAAATGATTTGCCTTCACTCTCTCTTCTGACAGAGTAAGTTGAAACTTTGGACTCACTTATGCAGTCATGCTATCTGCTACAGACCACATTTCCCTGATGAGTTTGATAAATAGCCGCTTTGCGGCAATTTCTAGCGGAGTCTATGACCTCCTCTAGTGATTCCATTATCAGCTTTAATTGTCACATTTTCAAAGAATGCTAATGTTCCTTTTCTTCACAATTATGAGGAGCACAATTAAATGGACACCGTCCTTATTTATTACTCAGATAAATAGATTTTGTTGTAGCTCATTAGTCTATAGGTCTTAAATGGTCAGGCATGAGCTGAATTCACAGGAACAACACATGTCCATACACTTTCAAGTGAATTCCAAAATCCCCTACCGTGCTTTTGGTCCTTTTTTTTTGCTGCTAGAAAGTAGACTAGCTAAGATCTGTCGTATACCATAACATGGTTTTGGTCAGGTTGACTATAAAAGTTATTTAGAGTAGTTAACTTGTCTCATTCCATTGAAGGAGAGTTTATGCTAGAACGACTGTTAGGAATTGCAGACTCTCTTTCAAAATTTGATGAAATATCAACTAATAACTGAAACTGTTACATGGAGTGAATCGGCAATTTCCCTGCTTGTAAGAAGGAAATTGGCTGATGTTTTACCCGGTTTTTACCATATACCAGCATTCTTAGCAATGTGAACTGAGTTACTATTGGTTGCAGTGCTATGCAGCATGGTATGGATCATGTCCGGGATTAAAGGTATTGGCTCCATATTCTTCAGAAGATGCTCGTGGCCTGCTTAAAGCTGCAATAAGGGATCCAGATCCTGTTGTCTTCCTTGAAAATGAATTACTGTTAGTATTAATTTGGTAGTTTCCATTTTGGTATTATTCTGATTTTTTTAATTTCAGTTGGCAATTAAATTTTTTTACACAGATATGGTGAATCGTTCCCTGTTTCAGCTGAAGCTCTTGATTCCAGTTTCTGTCTTCCTATTGGGAAAGCTAAGGTACAAGCTTTCCCATCTAGTGTATGCTATGCTTTCTATTTGCATCTAAATGTTTTATTGATCTCTGGTTCATCAATTCTTGTGGCAGATAGAACGTGAAGGAAAGGATGTAACTATCACTGCTTTCTCAAAGATGGTTGGCTATGCTCTTCAGGTGCCATTTTATTTGTGAAGAAATTGAGATTAATGTTTTAGTTTATGACATTCTGCCATTTTTCTAGAGTTTCATCATATGTTGTTAACTGCAAAGTTTCATTTGTTTTCTGACTTATGAAAAATGAAACTGCAAGGATATTTAGTCTTGTCTTATTCATGACTGCACTTAGAGCTGAAACACCAGTCCTTTTTCCAATATCTTCAATACTATTTGCTATGGCGTCCATGTTAAGTTCATAAACTGTCAAACAATTTCTAGATGCAGCCTTTTGTCAAAGAATTCACTTGGGTGACCAAAATTTTCCATTTTTGTGCTAACTTCCCAACTTCTATGGCGACAAATACTCAGAGGAGCATTATTTGTTGAATACTTTTTGAATGGTTAATTTGGTTATATACTCTACCCAACTAGGTCAATGTACATACCTCGAACCAACTAATGTTATGTGCAAATTTGCAATCTTGCTGTTCTAACGTTGCATCTCCTCATCCAATATACACAGGCTGCTGAGATTCTTGCAAAAGATGGAATCAGTGCTGAGGTAACTTGAAAAATTCAATCATGCATATCATGTATGCATTTAGAGACAAAAAAGGAGTTATCTAATTCTTGGTTTTATTGGGGCTCCTTTTGTCGCAGGTGATAAATCTTCGCTCAATCCGCCCTCTTGATAGATCCACAATAAATGCTTCTGTTAGGAAAACCAATAGGCTTGTGACTCTTGAAGAAGGATTTCCGCAACATGGCGTTGGGGCTGAGATCTGGTTGCCTTCTCGACTCTCTCTCTCTTTCCCCCCTAGAAATTAGCTATACCTCTGTTTTCATCATTTATGCTTATTTTATGACTACTTTTGGACCCTTCAGTGCATCTGTTCTTGAGGATAGCTTTGAGTATCTCGATGCAGCTGTTGAGAGGATTGCTGGGGCTGATGTTCCCATGCCCTACGCCGCAAATCTGGAGAGGATGGCTGTCCCACAAGTTTGTCCCTAATTCTTTTTCATCTTGTCCTTTGAATAATTGCTTGCCTTTTAAAGATGTTACCATCAGTATAATTGCTGTTACGGTTGCAAATGTTAGATTACTATGCTTCAAAATCATGTGTAACAAAAAGCATTTCTCAACTAGAGTATGCCATGAAAAATTGCTGTGAAAATATGTTTTTTTTTTCTTTTTTTTTTTTGGGGGTACATTCTGTGCGTAAGGCTCAAGTGCCTAATATTTAGATAAGATGTTTCGATCAATAATCTAAGGAGCTGCTGAAGGTGTCTGCTCGTCTGGTCTCAACCATGCTTGATATTTGCTAGTATTCTTTACCTCATCCTCCATGTGTATGCTCTGTCTGTGGACTGAGTTGACACTTTGTGCACCCTTTCATGCATGCAAAATCATTGATATATCACCTCTCTCTCCATTTCAAGATTGTATTTCCTCTGCGATGAGGTTTGCTTCTTCCATATTTCTTGTACCATCAGAATGCATGATCTTTAAAGTAAAATCGAAATCTGAAAGAGGAAGAGGATTAATATGCCACTCTATATGGTGCTTGGTCCATTTCTGAATTAGGATAGGCCTCATTGTGCCTACAAAATTGACATCTCAGTGTAAATGTAACACACTCTGCCTTTTGATTAAGTTATGTCTGGTCCTTGGATATTTTGCATTTGTTATTCTTAAAATTGAAAAGTTTTCACTTACCAACTATCTCATCCCGGTTCTATTTGTCAGGTTGATGACATTGTTCGGGCAGCAAAGAGGGCCTGTTACAGATCAAGTTCATTGGCTGCAAGTGCTTAATCTTGCCCAAATAAAGGCTTCTTTTGTTCCTATACATTCTTTTGTCTTAATTATGCTTTAAACGCCACTGTGGTGTGTACTTCTTGCCACCCTTTCTTGTAATAAGTTAGGATGCTCCTCAGAATGCAAGAGTTAACAAGTTTACTCTTCGCCCATTTCACATGAACAAGAAACTCAGGAAAGGAAATAAGGCTGACATCTGTTTCCGTTTTTGCGCCAATTACAGAGCATGTTAATCATGTAAATGAGAACTGGTTTGGAGAAGCTGTGTTACCGGTTCAAATGCTGCTCGTTGTTCAAGTTTATTTGTGATTCCATCTGATTTAACTGCAGTGTGTGACAAAAGATTTAACTGGAAATGAGTCCAATGTAAACAGGATAACCGATCATTGTCATCACCAACAGAAACCCAATTGCTTCATAAACTCTTAATGATCATATGGAGTTGTATCTGGAAATTATATTTTGTGTATTGTCGCACCTGCACATTACAGGTTCGATCTTCTATAAGTTTTTTAGACACTATTTTGGTGAGACGAGCAGAGATATCAATCAACTTGTCAACTGAATTCCCAAAAGACCAAAGGAATGGGTTGCTCTTGCCAGTCGCGAGATATCACACCTTTCGGGTTAACTGATCTTACGCACTTCAAACCAATTTTGTTTGAGAAAATTATAATTTCATTAGAAAATATAGGATGATTTGCAATATTATTTTATGTTTTTGAAAATAGCCAATATTATGCTCACATTTTATGAAAATGATGCAAGGATAGTATGACGTTATAGAAAGATGTTGCAAATTTATTATAATGGGATCAATCTTACAATATTTTTCTAAGTGTAGAACTAATTTAATTATTTTAAGAAGTATGAGATTGATATTGCGAATTATCCTGTGTATTGGAATCAAAATTGTAATTTTCTCAATTGTTTTTTATGAAAATCGGAACCTAGTTCAGTGCATGGATTTTTTTTATGCAATAAGTGAGTTCAGTAACAATCATACTGGGACCACTAACAATCATATTAAACAAATAAGTCAGCACGACAGATTATTGTTGTTGTGTCCATTTCAAAATGCAATACTCATGTTATTTTACTAAATTTATATGTATATACACATCACATTAATTTCTTAAACATATCACTTTATAGAAACAACTTATTGAGACTTGAATTCAAACTTGTAGTAAATTTTGTTTGCCAACAAAATATAAAGCAATCATATTTCAATTAATCTTCATATGTCCTACACTGTCCGCAAAGAACAAAGCCAGACATATTAAAAACATCTAAGTGCACTCATATCTTTATTTCTCTCTCTATATTTGAACAACACTACATTTTATTACAGTTTATTACAGAAAACCTAAGGGACAAATTTTAGCCATTAGAACAAATAGATCTCAATTATCCATTAAAAGTGAGAAAGTAGTATAAATAGGTCTTGGAACCCTCATCTGTAACCATCCATTCCAGAAGCTGTATGAAACACTCTTACTGTAATATAAACTTTCTTGATGTTTTTTGTACTTATTCTCTCATTCGAACTACTTGTTATCTTTGTTTACCAAAACTATTGCTTAAACTAGCAAAAAGAAGTTGAAGCTGAATTGTGCAAGGGTCATGAGAAAGTAATGCACGTGTAAAAGTCCAAACTCATTTACACATTGTATGTAGACGATGAGCTTCAACATATTAAAAAGTCAAATTACGATTGATGTTGATTTCGATGAAAAATATGATGGTTTACTTGGATGGCATGATTGTAGTAACACTATCACTCACTTGTAAGAAAAATAGAAAGAGAAGATGATGTGATGAAGATTAGTCAAAACTTCCATGGGATCAGTTATCCAGTTTTCAGTTGAACATATACACAATGAGTTTTTTAATTCTTCTATGAACGATGTAAAAACGCGCCATCACAACCAGCACCAGAGTTGAAGGATCACCATCTTTATTGAGGCGGAGCCCAATTTCCGTGCTTAAAATCGTTGTAGAAGTTGGACTTTTTCGAAACAACAAAGAACACTGCAAGGAACAAAAAGGGTGGTGGACAAATAAAGAAATCAATTTGAATTCTCTTAACCGCATGAATCAAGAAATACAAATTATCTAGCCAAAAAATGGACAAACCGGGAATTCCAGGTATGATGATATTCGGACTTTTCAGGATGTCATGAAGTGTTCTCTTCTCATTCACCCGGATCCATTTGGGACCATTACCTGAAAATAATCATTGAAAGATTAACATTTCTAAAAATTTATAACATGGAAGGATACAACTTTTAAACTTGACATGTTTGTACACATATGCACAACTTATTTCATAACATGAAAGCAAGGGCAAATTAATGCCCTCAAAACCAAGTAGTACGGTCAGTTCTAATTTACTTCTTGCTTTCAATGAACAGTCAAAATAAAAAGTTTCTAAAGTCCATCCAGAAATACTTATCTCAAGATTTCACCTCCAACTCATGGGATTGGTTGGCCAGTTACTCAAAGTCACATCAGCAAAACTAGTGTGGGAACAAATAGCAACAAGGATTAACGACTTTGTTTTGGTAAAGTTAGAATTAAAATTTAGGGTTTGTTTCAAGTTCCTTTTTCTTTCATAAAGTAAATTTTTATTTGAATATTTCGTTAGGACTCGTGTGCGGTCTATTTACCCGAATCCTCATTGTCATTTTACACTAGTTAGGTCTAGTTCGATTATGGTTATCTAGATTCTTTGCCTATTGATTCTATATGGCAGCCAAAAGAGGACTCGAAAATTGATTCAATCATAGGTAGATCAAAATCTCTTCTATTTGAGTAATGATGCCTTTCCATTTCCATCCTCACTGCACAACAAGTTCCAGTTCACGATAAAGACAGTACAGAAGACAAAGTGGTTTGAGTGAGAATTATGTCAAAAGAATCGGAGTTTACTTTGTGTTTGTGCTTAGCTATAAGTGGAAACTCTTGCATAATGAGGATATAAATGGAATGACTCAATACCCAAGCAAGGAAATGACATGTAGAACAATTGATTTTAGAGTCGATTTTATTAAATAACAAATTACAATGGATACGGGGAACTTTTACTGTGTCTGCTGCCAGTAAAGTCTAGAGCTCCGATATATTAGGGGGTGAAATCATCTAGGTACATGCAAAAATGTAGAAACTTCATAAAGACCATTATTCTTCTTTACTTAATCACTACATATGCAGAAACTTGGTAAAACACTTATAACAGATGATTGGTAATGACTTCCACACAATTTGGTTAACCAAACTCACGCTCTTGAGCTCAGAAGATAGCACATGAATTTGCATAGTTATAGCTAGATTAATGTACTCAAGTATGAATATTCAGTTTTGACTCTATCGTGTTGTGTGTTGTTCCCGAGAATGGTAAGGCATTGGATTTAAAGGGTTATGAGAATCTAGAAACATACCGCTTGAAACAGAACTATGAGCAGCATCAGTTTCTTCAACACCAAACTTTTCCAGATGAGAAGCAGCTGTCCCTTCTAAGAGATAAGAAAGAATTTCTTTCTTGGACAAACAAACTCCAGAATCAGCCTGTTGAATCTAGATTTTAGCGTCCAGTGTATAAAAATGTGGAAGATACTTATGATGCTAATAATGATCCTCAAAGGATGTTAAAATGAGAAGAAGAAACTAAACTAGATCGAGTCAGTGCTAAAAGCTCCATTATAATATGTGATTGGTAGCCTTTTACAATGCTCATTTAATAACTCTAATTTCTCTTTAATATACTACAATAAAACATGTGGAACCTTCCATTTTTATTGGTATAAACATTACGCGCCAAACAATAAAAAAGCATACAGATGTAAGAATTAATGAAAAGAATGAAGGTTGCAAATATCTATACCTAAGTTTTCAGGATCACATAAATTTTACAAGAATGTTAATATCTGTATAGTGATCTTCCAACACAGCTTCTGACAGTATCATAAAGCCTCTGGTTAGGTTTTATCAGGTAACAAGTTGATCACATAGCAAACATCTGATAAAGATTCTGATGAAGATTGATTGGCATTTCCGGGTCCTAATACAAAAAATGTTTGCCAATACTTGGTATTTCCAAGCACAATCAATCACATTACAATCAGTACTCAACTTGTCACTTGCGTCAAGATATGGGCAGAATCACATGACAAATGCAAATCCTCTTACCCTGTAACTAGTTGGGTTTGGGCAGATCAGCATACAGTAAACCTCAACATAGTACAACTTGAAATTGGGGCTGAACTTGGTACGTACAATCTTAAGATTGGATGCATTAATAGAATGATAAGTACAAGTATCATAGTACTCTAAAGAAAAGTGAAAATGTTAAAAGAAGAAAAGAATAAGATCAAGAACATTCTCAAGGGTAAGCAGAAAGTACAGTATTGAACTTTTAGAGGCCTGAATTGTATTAAAGTAAGAGATCATATTGAATTTTTATATGGACTTCTCCCAAGCATGAAAATATAGAATCTTTTACAGTAAAACCTTTCAAATAACTAGGACTCCACCTAGTCAGTTAATAGCATAAAGTAAATTTGAAAAGCCGCCCACCACTTTAATGCTACGCATGTCATCAATAGACAACAGTACTCCTGATTCTAAAAACATCATAAACCTAAACTAAACAAATTCAGAGAAAACAAAGTCAAATTAAAATTGCTCGACTAGATGATTCCAGCGAAACAAGTATAAACAGGGACCAGGCTGGTGGAGTATCATTAATGAGGTAAACGAGCCACAGACTGCACATCCTATTTTGAAAATTTGCAACATTTCGCCCATGACCCACTTTTATAGTCATGTTCTAGGACATCCTCTGAGGCAAAACCCACCTTACCATCTACGATTAAACAATTTGCTCATCGTTTCAATTCATTTGCTCAAAACTTCTTATACCAAACTGTTGACAGCCAGGCCATGTGAGGGATATCCTATTTACATGAACTTCAGATCAATAGTGCACCCTCATGCGGTTATAACTTCAAATTGCAAGCATTGCAAGCTTAGTCATGCAGTAGAAACAGAGCGTTGAACAAGGAAAAGAATCCCCTTTTAGTTGCAAATTTGCCTATTTCCTAACAATTAGAGTAATACTTCCAAAATAGTTCTAAAGCAGGGGCAAAGTTGGGTACAATGTTACTTACTTTCCATGATTTTATTCTTTCTGCCAAGACCAAAGAACATAACTTAGAAGCAATAGATAGTCCTGATGCAATAGATATTTATTTACCTCATAGTACAACTCAATAGCATCACGAGTATATGCATTTTTTGTATCCCACGGCAATGGCGGACTACTCTCTGAGAACATGTTTGGAAGCTAAGGACCACAAAAAGGTGTGCTACAGCAAAACATTGACCAGAAACTATATTCATTTACACCAAATATTAATCAGAATACAATAATAGTGTAAGATGAAATAACAAAGCTTTTGGCAAGGATATCATATCAAGATGACCTGAAAACATGTCCATCTCACAGAAATCCTCAATGATGTCACTGGACATAACCTCTGCATAAAGAAGGAGAACAGGCCAATGAAGAATTTTGTTTTTGTCTAGCATTGGTTTTTTAATTCCAGTGAGCTCCTGATACATTGCCTTCCCAAATGTTATCCGTCTATCCTCAAAGGCAGAGACAAGATCCTGTATGATTTCAACTAGAAAGGTCACAAGCATGTCAAAGATTTGAGCAATCAAGTTTCACCAAACAGTGCCATAAGTTGGAACCTTAGCTGCTGCCACGGCCTTGGAAACTTCAGCTTCACGCTGTTGTTGTTCTGATAATTTTACATCTATTTGCTTAGCTAACTTCTTCAGTTCTTCATTGTCTGGAGACTGCTGAAGGCCTTTGTCACAATACGATTTTGCTTCATCCATCAGATTGAGTGACAATGCTGCTTTGACGGCCCTGTAAAGAGCCTAAATGTCAATAAAAAATGTTAGTAATTGAGTGGAAAGCTATACTCAATATGAAAAAACGAACATGAAAACACAACCTTAACATTTGTTGGAGAAAGTCTGATGGCCTCCTCAGCATCCTGCAGAGCCCGTCTGTAATTTCCCAAGAGCAGATTGACGTGGGCCCTATTGGAATAAAGAATGGAGCTCTCTGAATTGCTTAAGGCCTTCTGGTTAATGGCCCTTGTGTAGCAATCAATGGCGTCAGAATAGTGCTTCTTCCCCATTTTTACATACTCATTTCCCTTTTCCTGAAAAGACACAGAAAACCAAAATAAACTCTTTTTCATTTTATTCTTTGAATGTCCTGAGTTCATTTATCATTTAATTCAGCAGAAAAACTTAGAAAAGAAACATCAAGACTAACAACCAGTAAAACGTTTTATTTTTTTTAAAACAAAAAAATCTTTGTTTCCAGTTTCTTAATTTCTTCTGTACAGAATGCTCGAGCGTATCCAAAGACCGAGTCTTGAACAGAAAACGAACCAGAAGGAAAACGAAAAAGTTAAATTTCCATGCATGAACAACATCTCAAGCAAGAAAGCTGCTTGCAGCCAATAAAGCATCATAAAAGCTTAAGTGAATAATTTTTTCTTAGCGCAAACGAACATACAAAACAATCTAACAAGAACAAAATAGTGAACAAACTAGAAAAAAATAAAGTGAATGAAGAGATTGGAGTGAGGACCTTGAGTTCGATAGCAGCAGATTCTTTGAGAGCAGCTATAGCCTCAAGGTCAACAATTTCTTCGTTGGTTTTGGGCTCCGAACCAGCCTCCATCCATAGAGCCATGGTTTGAATTTGCAGTACGAGGGCACTTGGAGAAGAAAACTCAACAAAATTCAGTCCGATGTTTCTGGAAAATCCAGATACTGAATGAGAAACAGGCCTTGTTGATTTTGACCTGAAATCGCTGTCGAAGTGCGGACTTCGGGCCTTCGGCCCGTTACATTTGAACTAAACTTAATCAGAGTAGGGTTTAGTTTGCAACACACATTTAAGTTTGTTTCCTTTTGTATGTACGGTGACTAACTTTGTTTTAATAAAAAGATAATTCATTGAGTTTTTGATGTAATTATATATAATTTTTTTATAATTTAATATTTTTTTATATTTATTTCAATTTGACAATATATATTTATATTAATTAAAATTTATCGAATTTATTGATACTAATAAAAAATATTAAATAAAAATTCATATTTGTCTGTGATTTACTTATATATTATAGGTCAAGCATATTCTTATAAATCATCACATACTAATATATATGAAGAGTTATATCCTCACCCTTGTAATAACTCAATACTACGTTAATCGAGAGTAAATATAATTTTTTTTAATTTTTGCAAATATCAATAAATTCAGAAAATTTTGACCGATATTGGGATCTAGTAGTTAGATGGAACAAACATTAGGAATACTAGATGTAATTTCTCAAACTACGATCTAGTAGTTAGATGGAATAAACATTAGGAATGCTAGATGTAGTTTCTCAAACTACAGGAGTTTACGTGTAAATATGCCATTTTAGGATAGGACAGTGTAATTATCTTTTTTAAAAATAGAGTGAACCAACGATTGCTTAGCTCAGTTGTCAAGGCGGACGTCGTATCTATAAGTTCAATTCATTAATTCTCACTGGACGTATGAATATTCGTCTCTGTTAATATAAATAAGTTATTATAATTAGTATATATTCAATCTAATTTGAATTCATTGTAATATTGATTTATTGATCAAATCAATTTATTTTTTAATTTATTAATATTTCTCTAAAATTATGTGATCATTGTTTCTGTAAAAAAAAAAAAATAACAAACAAACAAACAATCAAAAGATATATAGTGATTAGAAGTTCAATAGGGTAAATTTAGTCCCTCACATTTGGTTTCGACTTTAAAATAGTTATTATTTTCAATTTATCAAATTAGCTCTCCAAATAGTATATTTTTCATATTATCCTTATAAAATATTTCTTTTATACAAAAAAAATGTGGTCCCTCACACATTAATTTAAAAAAATATAACCATTTTAGTTAAAAGAATTTACCATTTAGCAATTATTTATATTATAACTTAAACAATAAAATGTAAATATAATGATTGTGAATTTGAAATTTTCAAATAATAGAGGACTTGAATAAATAAATTAGAGAAAAAAAATTAAATAGTATGAAGAGTAAAAGTGTAATCCACATTTTTTAAAACATCTTATAATTAAAATTTCTGACATATTACAAAGTGTTTGATAAACTTTTTTAATAACTAATGAACTTATACGATTAAAAAATAAAATGTTAGAAATTTATAAACTTCTTTAATAAAAATAAAAAAAAAGTTACTTAAGCATTATTTTTAAGATTTTAACAAGTTTTTCTTCAAATTAAATATAAAATTACTGTTAGTAGTGTGTATATATATATATAATAAATTCAACGATCTTATACATTTTTATTCGGATACTTCAATAATTTATTTTTAACCTATAATTTAATATTTTATAATCTAAAAAAAATATTTCTTTAATATTTGAAACCATTAGAATTAATTATCTTAATAATAACTACTAATTGATAGACTAAAAAGTCCATGAAATTAGTAACAGTAAATCTCCAAAAGAATACAAAATATACAGATACACTCCTCTCTCTCTCACACACACACACACACTAGAATTAATACTTAATGAGTTGATTAATTAGACAATTAGCAAAATGCCCCATGAAATCAGTGACAGTAGTCATCAATCTCCCCAAGAAAACATGACAGAATCTCATCACCCTCTGCTTCATATATACACTGAACTGACAACAGCAAAGGAAGGCATATCTGGGCCTGATCATTACCAATGGAGCAGCTGCAAAACCACCTGAAAAGATTGATGGACGTCAGAAGACAAGCATTGAGTCCCCATGAAGTGAAGTGCTTGACAGAGCGCAGTAGCTGGAGGGCGTTAAGTTTCGTCGTGAGAATGGGATGATGCATGGGGACCTGAAACCTTCCAACAAAAGGGCCGAATTGATGATATGTGACTGTACGATCCGACCCTCTTTGAAACCAAAGTAACACATCTTCAATTGGCCGATTTTGTTGCTGGATGGCTTGAGGTCCCTATCCGTCATTCCATTCTCTTGAAGAAACTTGATGCCGTAACCTCTATGACTCATAATGTTTCGCCCTTCCAGAAATCAAATTTCGTCCCAAGAAATCATCAGATCAGATGTTGAATGACTTAGTTCCATCAAGAATGGATGATGATGAGTAGATGTTGTTGCCAAGAGAATGAAACGGGCCATGGCAGTTGTCAATGGCAGCAAAAGCTGTTCTTCCAAAAATGAAAAACTAATGAAGAAAATCAGCAACTCTTGTTGCATCGCTGGAAAGGATTTCTTGGTTTAATGGACGTCAGGTTGGATTATATAGGAGATGGTGGGATATTTAATTAATGTTAATAAATAGAGTTAGAGTCCGAGTAGGATATATAGTTTAGTCAATTCAGAATCAGAAATATGGTTTTTTCTGTTTTATTTTTTATCCCAACCATTTAGAAGAGTTGAAATCTCAGAAGAGTGAAGAAATTAGAAATGCAACAGAGTTATAACTAATTTTTGAGTTTGGTGCTGCATATATACATCAGAACACAACGGCTGCAAACTTGACTTCTTCTGCAACTGATATTTGAAAGTCTTAATCTAATCGCCGTCAGGAGACTGAGTCTAAGCATCCCTCACTGGTTGTTGTGCTCATCCAACGGTTGTTGCTAGGGAGGCAACTCATGCATCCTTGAATTCTAGGCGACTATGAAACACGTTCCTCCACTAACTGAAATGTCTCATCTTAAAAAAACATTAGTATATAATATAGAAATAAAATAAAAAAATAATTTAAAATTTATTTTAAGTATCAACTTCCTCCTACGTAGTTCCATCACAGGAAGACCTCCTGATGGCCCCGTGACAGTTCCGATTAGACCTGCATTTAAACAAGGCACACCAAATTAGAATTAACAACAATATATATGCTTTTATTTAAGAAAAAAGAAAGGGAAAGCTTACATATAAAATTACCTAATGGGCGAGTGAACTACATTGTCCAGCAGAGAGAGGGGTAATATGTTTCTTTATTAAAGGTTGGGGAGGCTCTTTGCTCTTTTTTTTTTTTTTTTTTTAGGAGTTTTTGCCATTTTTCAATATTTTAGGGGGATAATTTGAATTTATCCCGAAAAAATTATGGGTCGAAAAAATAATTTGAGTACTTAAGTTTTCAATTGAGAATCCTAAAAGATCCAAGGTTGTTTAACCTTTTTAATACTGGGGTTCTCATGGTTTGCCCCAACAACAACTACAACACTCAACTTGGCTTTGTGCTAAATTTCTTACCGCCCTTGTCAGAATTGGAACCAAAGTGTGGATTGTGTCAACTTGTGATAATTAAGTGTCTGTAAGATTGTAGTTAAATAAAAACAAATGAGAAAGTTCATACTCTCACTAATTTCTTTTTTCTTTTCTTTTTCCTCTCTACCTATGTTGAATATTATATTTAGATTATTTTGCACAGACATCTTAGTATGTTAACACATACTAGTAAAATACTTAAATTTCATAACAAAATCCATTGCTAGAAGGCCTTTTTCTTGTACTCCGACTGAAGTTTGTGTATTGCTCCAAATTCAAGAATCACATCCGCATCAAGAAAAAATAGTATCTTTTCAATGCATGAGAGCAAAATGATATTTAATCATTCAGTTTATTTCAGCATTAATGATCTTTCCTCCAAACACTATCCATTTTATCTTTTAGCTATTTTTCACTTTTTTTATAAGCAATACTTATTTTTTATTGTGATATAAGTTGTACCTTTTTCTACAAAAAAATTAATTTTGCCAACAAGAAGGGATTTGGTACATTATATGTTTTCTTTTTTCAAAATGGATTGTACTACATACAAAAAAAAGTGAATTCATTACAAAATTACCATTTTTCAAAGAAAGTGGAACATACAGTTGATTATCTTAACTATATGATTAAACAATGTAAGAAAGTAGTTGAGTGTTGGACGACTTGAACATTAGTAAAAAAACCCATTCATAGTTATAAACACACAATCTCGCAAACAAACTCATATTATCCATAACATTGATAAGCATTTGTGCAGATGTATTTGTACAAGAAATGTTTGAGGCTTCAATTGTCAGCCAAATGGTATGAGTGGTGCCTATTGCTAAACCAGAAAAAGTAAGGATCGAATTCCTTGAACCAGCCGTGATTCAAAGCAGCTTCTGCTGTTATTCTCTTATCTGGATCATACTCCAAAAGCTTTTTCAGCAGATCAAATCCATGTTCCGTAAGCAATGGAGCTCCTGAATTGGCTGCAGCTGTAAGAAACTTGCTTATAAACAGATTGTCGTCCGCTTTGCCACGCCCAAGATACGTGTATATCTTGCTTCTCTGCTCAACATCACACTTCTCTTTGAAAAGCACCTCCTTCAACAGCAATTCTGCCATTATACAACCAACTGACCACATGTCGATTGCGGTTGAATACGTCTCCGCTCCAGCAAGGATTTCTGGGGCTCTATACCAACGAGTTACAACACGAGGAGTGTAGCATCCCCATTCTCTTTCGAATTGCCGAGACAGACCAAAGTCGCATATCTTCACTTCACCCTTTTTGTTGATCAGAATGTTTGATGGCTTCAAGTCCCTATGCATCACTCCATTGTCGTGCAGAAATTTGACGCCCTCCAGCAACTGCTTCATCATGCACTTCACTTCGTTTGGACGCAACGGCTGTCTCCTGACGTCCATGAATCTTTTCAGGTCGCTTTCCACGTGCTCCATTACGACGAAAACACGATCCCAATCATCTAGAACCACTTCTTTGAATTCCACAACCGCAGGATGCTGAGGAAGAGCCTTGAGAATGCCGATTTCCCTCAAGGTTGTCGTAGACAATCCGCAACACTCCTCCTTCATGGCCACGATTTCGCCTGTTCTCTTGTCACATGCTTTATACACAACGCCGTAAGACCCATGACTGATCACGTTCATATACTGGTAATTATTCGCTTTGCCAAAAATCAAATTCCTCCGCAGGAAATGATTAGGCTGAGACTGAGAATCATTGGGTGAGAACAAGAATGGGTGATGATCATTCTTGTGGCCAAGAAAATTAAGAAGCCCAGCCTCGGCCATGGAAACACAATTTACAGAGAGGTGAAACAATACGCAGAGTAAGCCAGAAGCTGTAGGAAATCTTGAAAGGAAGAGGTTTGTATTTGTTGTTTCTTGTTTTGCAGGGACCTTTATATAGTAAGGTTGGTTAATTAAATGTAAATAGGAATAGGAGATGGTCGGATATTTAATTAATGTTAATAAATAGAGTTAGAGTGGGAGAAGGACATCTAGTTTAGTTCATTCAGAATCAGAAATATCGTTTTTTCTGTTTTATCTTTTATCCCCACCATTTAGAAGTGTTGAAATCTCAGAAGAGTGAAGAAATTAGAAATGCTGCAGATTTATAACTCTCATTTGTAAAGGATGTCTCTGTTAGTCTAAGTGCGTCTTCTAGTCAGGTAGGAGTTTTAACTGATTTTTGAGTTTGGTGCTGTATATATACATCACTACACAACTGCTGCAAACTTGACTTCTTCTGCAACTGATATTTGAAAGTCTTAGATGGAAATTGCATTCTTTCTCTTCTTGTTCTTGAAATCTTGACAAAGAGTAGTCTAATAATTTACTACGGGTGCTTGGACCGGGGTCTGAATGTTTGTACGAAAGATAATCATGCATCTCCTGAATGTTTTGAGTAATCCCAAGGAAAACGCTTGGGCAATTGGGTGAGTGGGGTTTCGTCTCATTGCTAGAAATTTGTGAAGAAGGGACGCCAAATTCACAGGCTTGCTAAAGAGAATTTTTGTAGGATTGCATAATTCGGGTACTGCACTGGCGCAAGAGAATTTTCAGGCATGCTCATGAATTATGTTAGAAATCAAAGAATTTTCAGGAAGTTTCTGTTACACTTGATCTGGCCAGTTTTGAGGTAATACTCGGGTACATATATGATGTATTATTTTTTGGCAGATGGCAGAGTGAATCCTCGGCTACATTTTTCTGAGGTTGGGTCGCAAAATACTTGAACTAATTTCAGGGGTAAAGATACAACCCAGATTCAGAGTCGGCCCTTGAATTTCTTGCCAAAACACTGCCAGTGGGCTGTGGTGACATTAGGCTCCAAAGGCTGCAACGCGAAACACGGAAAAGGGGTATGTTCTATGTGCCGTGTCTTCCACTTGATGTTTTAGTTCCAACTCTAACCACCAAAGTGGAAACAAGAAGCATCAAATGAACATCACAAGGGCAATGCGTAATGTCAGACAAACCAAAATCATCATATGACATCTCTACTAATGTATATAATTTTCCAAAGTTCTATGGGCGACGTTGGCGAGGAGGAGGCTCTGCCAAAAGTTCTATTAGCACTCATGAAATATGCTGGAAATTGGAGAATTTTCTGGAAGGAAGAAGGGAACAATTTCTGCAGTTCAACTCTTGCATCCATTTGTGCAAAATCTTGATAAGTATTTGGTGTCCATATTAGCAGCAGTCATGCCTTCTAAGAAATGGTGGTGGCCTGTGCACCTGGTTATTTGCAGAATCTCGTCGAGTCGGCTTTAGGTTGTGCAACAGCAGAAGAGGTGACCGAGTTCGGATACTGTTGTATCTGTATGCACAGTAATCGTCTATATTTTTTTCTTTATATGTTTTATATTTATACAGTTTAGTTTTCAGTTGCCATATCTTATGTTTTTTTATCAAAGATGCAATAAACTTTGTTACTGAGATATGATGATCTCTTTATATATATTGGGATAAGTTGCGAAGGATTTGGTACCAATTTTCTGGTTAAAATGGCAGATTGCTGTGTTGGAGATGGTCTATGATAGGTAGGGCTTTAGCATATGCATTTGTTTTGAAGTAAAATTTATATCAGTGATCAAGTTTTGTTATTAATATCACTTTGTTATGAAGTAATTACAAATAACTCAATTCACTATAATAAAATATAGCTTATCATTATGATTAATTACTATAGTTAAAAGTAAAATTCGTGACGACACTAATTAATTATGGCTAAGCAATGGGTATTAGCAGTTGTTTCTACAAGAAAGACAAAATATTTGCTACTGCTAGAAATTATGGCAAATACTTTAGTAATAGATAAAATCACAGCGAATGTTGATTAATTTTGGTACTTAAACAATTAGAGGCGACAATTTTGGATCTCAAGTTGTTAACTTTTTTTACGTATTTGCTCATGTAACTATGGGTCATTAGGATAAAAATAAAAAGGACCAAATGTAAGATGTTTAGGACTAAATTCATCAAAAGAAGGATTGTATGTATAAATAGAGTAAGTTATAAAACCAAAAATGCTAATAACTTAAAGTTATAGGACCAAAAATATAAATTTACCTTCAAAAACTAAAATTTTGGGAAGAAGGATACAAATAGGCTTTAATTAGTTGATATATACATATATCAAAATGCATGGACATTATATCGATGATGTCTTAACCTAGTGGTTAAGGTTGAAAATCCATAATAAGTTTGAGTTATGAGTTTGAGTCCCATATAATGTGTCTTACCCTAATGGTTAAAATTGAAATCCTATGAACTTGTTCTCGTTTTATCACTACAAAAAATACGTATAATTGCTTCATGTTTTTTAAGAAACTTTATTGTTTGATTTTGACATAAATTAAAAAATTCACATTTTTTTTTCAAACTTACTATATTGCATGGGTAAGATCCGGATCATATCCAATTGTTTTGAGTATAACATGGGTGAGATTTAATGAGGATTCTACGAGTTAGGTTTGTGAGGGCACATTATTAGTAAACATTACAGATATTTATTGGATGGCTTAAATGCATTTTTTAACCTCTAATTCAAGTCATTTGATATTTTCATTCTTTAACTTTTTAGAGCAGTATTTTTGTCTAACATATTTTAACTTTCGTCACTTTAGTCATTTTCTCGTTGAAAAAATATATGTGCCTCTGACATGATATTTCAAAATTGAAGCTTTTATTCATATTGGTCAATTTCTACTAATATTTTTATCTTTTAACTTTTTGGGGTAGCATTTTGGTTCTAAATCCTTTAAATTTTTGCTATTTTAGTCATTTATTCTCCGGAGTTCACCCTTCTCATCAGTGGAGTTAAACCCCGATAAAAAAAAAAGACTAAAATTACAACAGTTAAAAAGATATAGGACTAAAATGCTATATTCTAAAAAATAAAACGGTAAAAACATTAAATAATCCAAGTCCGGGCACTAAAAATACATTTAACTTTTAATGGATATGGGTGTAGAGCATGTAGGGTGATATATACCAACCCATTGATATGCCTAAAATTAAGAATGACATTAGTACTAGTGATCGGACAATATCTATAAATCATGTGTGAAATTACGGGCGAGCCCTTGTGATACAACATAGTTGTCTATTGACTAGAGTATGCCTAACATGTAACAAGAACAATTCAATGTATGTACAGCACATATGAATGCAACAACTCACTCTAAATCCAAACACTCCCAATCTCCTGGTCATATGCTGCTATTCCATCAATTTATTTCTCTCTACTTCTCTACTGCTGCTGTCTTCCAACTTATTACAATTAATGAAGTGTATTAAATTCTGAACCTACCTTTCCTCTATGACTATAGAAACTATGCACCATGTTTCCCTTCAAATCTTCTCTCTCTCTCTCTCTCTCTCTCTCTCTCTCTCTCTGTATGTATGTATGTATATATACATATATATATATATATATATACCATAATAAACTACTCAGTACCATTACACCTTCCTCCTACTAGCTGTTTTTTGCATTCATTCACTCTCTTGCAAACCATTAATAAAGAAGACAACTGGAGAGACCAGCCCTTCACAATTCACCTGTAATGGCTACTTCAGTTGACAAAACTTACCATATCCCATCTTCCAAATCTCAAAAACTCTTCATTTTAACCCAAATTCCCCTTAGGATTTTGGCTGCTGCAGTAACTCTTGCTGCTACCTCGATTACGCTCACCAACAAGCAAACCGCGGTCATTTACGGCATCCAGATCGATGCCCGATACAGCTACTCCCCGGCTCTCAAGTAAGCTCTTTTTCATTACTTTTTCTCCTGTCATCATGCTTGGGTTTCATGAATTAATCCCTTCTCTTTCTTGTATGTATGATTTTCAGGTTCTTTGCATACGCAAATCTCATCGCATGCGCCTTCACTGTCCTGTTACTGTTTCTTGCCCTTATCCTAAGGAACAAGGCAGTTGATTCAACATACTACTTCTACATGTTCCTCCATGATTTGGTACGTTAAACCCGTGTTCACACACACACCCACACACACATTGACACACATATGTATATTGCTATAGGCACCTCCCATATCCGTTGCAAACGAGGAGCTCTAACCCCCCCAAAAAGGGGTACCGAGAGTCCAAATTCGCATCATATATATTCACATTATGATCCATCGTGATGGTAAGTTGAGAAGACTTTGTTGGACAGGTTATGACGATCTTGTTGATGGCTGGATGCGCTGCGGCAACGGCAGTGGGCTATGTGGGGAAGTATGGCGACAGGCATGCGGGTTGGATGGC
Source organism: Sesamum indicum (assembly GCF_000512975.1). Lineage (NCBI taxonomy): Eukaryota > Viridiplantae > Streptophyta > Magnoliopsida > Lamiales > Pedaliaceae > Sesamum > Sesamum indicum. The sequence goes on from NC_026147.1 coordinate 12,545,658, forward strand.
AGTCTGTGGATATTTTGCGGAATTCTGCAACAGGGGCACAGCTGCTTCATCGCTGTCTTATTTTGGGTTTCTTTTCTATTTCATTCTCACTATCGTCTCTGCTAACAGGTCCCGCCAAATCCAAGTTTGATGAAATTATCTCAAGAGTATGTAAAAGTAAGATACATGTCTTTAAACCATATAATTTCCATGTTTATGCTTTAATTGTGTTTGCTAATCATGTGAACAATTTTTCCTCTAGATTTTATATCGTTTCTTATGGAGAGAAAGATGTTTTCTAAATGGTTGCAAGGTTCTGATTGATGATTTTTTTTTTTTTTTTTGAATTCTTGGTAGTATGTACATTCAGTACAAGAAAATAGCTGAATAGTAATGAAAAAAAAAAATAGCGTTGAATTAATTAGCAAGAAACATTCTCTTTGTTAGTTTACATTATTTATTACAAAAAATTTACTTGCTAATACATTTAGGAACGAAAATTTACTTACTAAATAGCATTAATTTTTTTTGCAGTTATCGAGCAATACAATTATTTTCTTGTAGTGATTCGATATAAAATCCATCCCCAAACACAGCAGTCTTCCATTTCACAAGAAAATTGGGACCAATTCCTTTCCAACTTGTCCCAATATAAAGAAATCATCATATCTCAGTAACAAAACTGAGGAGAACAAATAATCCACTGCTTCATCTTAAATTATTGATCCAAAAACCAAAGGGCCATAAGAGGACCATCCGAATACAATTCTGAGTTCACAAAAACACATCAAAGATAGAAATGAAGTGATCAACGCACAAACAACTCAAAGAATCTGCTAAAATTTTCAGCCAATTATTAGAGACTAAGAATCCAACCAATCTTCCCCCATCTTGTGTGCAACTTTTCAGAACGTCGAGGAATTCAGAAAAGCAGAGCACTATGAAATGTATAAGATCAAAACAACCGTAACATCGATTACTAATGTGACACATTCAAAGAATTGAACTTCTCTAGCAATGAAGACTATGCATTCAAGGTATACAGTACTACATACAGCAAAGCATGAGCTGAAGCTCAGGACATTTCACTAAGTTTATTGCATCTTTGACAAGAAACATAAGATATGGCAACTGAAAACTAAACTGAATAAAAATAAAACATATAAAGAAATTCAAGGGCCGACTCTGAATCTGCGTTGATTCTTTACCCCAGAAATTAGTTAGTCACAGTTAATATGGATTAGCTTAAGCATTTCGCAACCCAACCTCAGAAGAATGTAGCCGAGGATTCACATCTGCCATCTGCCAAAAAATAATACATCATATATGAAGCCGAGTATTTCAAAACTGGCCAGATCAAGTGAAACAGAAACTCCCTGTTGCTTGGCAATTTTAGTGGTTGCCTGAATAACTTATATATTGGATATTGCATATCTCAACACTAGCCACTGTACATATTACCATGAACAGAGTTTATCAGATTGGCAAGAAGAAAGAATCAAAAGCCAATTTTGTGGTTCCATGCATCTCATTTCACCCAACAACTTTCTTGTTTTATTGTTGTAGGCGAAATCAATCAATGCATCTGCCGCTCACTCCTAGAACAGCACAGATCCACAATCCATCAACACGCTGATGAGGACACTGTTTACGACAAGAAACTCAGCAAAATTTGGCATGAGGACAATGATTTCACCATCTGAACAGCCACCTTAAGATTTGAGCAGTCGGAGCACAATCCCTTGTGACTAGCAGTTTCAGATCATCATCTCCAGACACCAAACTGAGAAAAAAAAATGGTTCTGAATACAATCTTTCATCAGTTTTAGACCATAATTAGCCACATTTACTTCTCTACCACAGCTTATACACAATGTGGAAACTGGAAACTAAAGAGAATAGATATAAGAAATTCAGACAAATAACCCGATCACCTCTTCTGATGTTGCTCGACTTAATGCCCAACAACGACTCCCCATAGCTTGTCACATTCGAGACAGTCGAGCAGCTTGGAATGCACAACCGGTGCTAATACGAACACCAAAAACTTCTTATCCAATATCTGCGTTAATGGAACTACAGAATTATTCCATTTCTTTCCATCCTGAAAATTCTTTGATTTCTAACATAATTCATGAGCATGCCTGAAAATTCTCTTGCGCCAGTGCAGTACCCAAATTACGCAAAATCCTCAAAAATTTCTCTTTAGTAAGCCTGCGAATTTGACGTCCCTTCTTCACAAATTTCTAGCAATGAGACGAAACCCCACTCACCCAATTGCCCAAGCGTTTTCCTTGGGATTATTCAAAACTTTCAGGATGATGCATGATTTTCTTTAGACACTCAGACCCCAGTTCAAGTACCCGTAGTTAATTATTAGACTACTCTTTGTCAAGATTTCAAGAACAAGAAGAGAAAGAATGGAATTTCAATCTAAGACTTTCAAATATCAGTTGCAGAAGAAGTCAAGTTTGCAGCCGTTGTGTAGTGATGTATATATACAGCACCAAACTCAAAAATCAGTTAAAACTCCTACCTGACTAAAAGACGCACTTAGACTAACAGAGACGTCCTTTACAAATGAGAGTTATAACTCTGCAGCATTTCTAATTTCTTCACTCTTCTGAGATTTCAACTCTTCTAAATGGTGGGGTTAAAAAATAATACAGAAAAAACGATATCTCTTATTCTGAATTAACTAAACTAGATATGACTCTAACTCTACTTTTTAACATTAATTAAATATCCGACCATCTCCTATTCCTATTTACATTTAATTAACCAACCTTACTATATAAAGGTCCCTGCAAAACAAGAAACAACAAATACAAACCTCTTCCTTTCAAGATTTCCTACAGCTTCTGGCTTACTCTGCGTATTGTTTCACCTCTCTGTAAATTGTGTTTCCATGGCCGAGGCTGGGCTTCTTAATTTTCTTGGCCACAAGAATGATCATCACCCATTCTTGTTCTCACCCAATGATTCTCAGTCTCATCCTAATCATTTCCTGCGGATGAATTTGATTTTTGGCAAAGCGAATAATTACGAGTATATGAACGTGATCAGTCAGGGGTCTTACGGCGTTGTGTACAGAGCATGTGACAAGAGAACAGGTGAAATCGTGGCCATGAAGGAGGAGTGTTGCGGATTGTCTACGACAACCTTGAGGGAAATCGGCATTCTAAAGGCTCTTCCTCAGCATCCTGCGGTTGTGGAATTCAAAGAAGTGGTTCTAGATGATTGGGATAGTGTTTTCGTCGTAATGGAGCACGTGGAAAGCGACCTGAAAAGATTCATGGACGTCAGGAGACAGCCGTTGCGTCCAAACGAAGTGAAGTGCATGATGAAGCAGTTGCTGGAGGGCGTGAAATTTCTGCACGACAATGGAGTGATGCATAGGGACTTGAAGCCATCAAACATTCTGATCAACAAAAAGGGTGAAGTGAAGATTTGCGACTTTGGTCTGTCTCGCCAATTCGAAAGAGAATCGGGATCCTACACTCCTCGTGTTGTAACTCTTTGGTATAGAGCCCCAGAAATCCTTGCTGGAGCGGAGACGTATTCTACCGCAATCGACATGTGGTCAGTTGGTTGTATAATGGCAGAATTGCTGTTGAAGGAGGTGCTTTTCAAAGGGAAGTGTGATCGTGAGCAGAGAACCAAGATATACACGTTACTTGGCCGTGGCAAAGCGGACGATAATGTGTTTACAGGGAAGTTTCTTGCAGCTGCAGCCAATTCAGGAGCTCCATTGCTTTCGGAACTTGGATTTGATCTGCTGAAAAAGCTTTTGGAGTATGATCCAGATAAGAGAATAACGGCACAAGCTGCTTTGAATCACGGCTGGTTCAAGGAATTCGATCCTTTGCTTTCCTGGTTTAGCACAAGGCACCAGTGCCATTTTTAGACAATAGTTTTACTGATAGGATTTTATGAACAATTGAAGCCTCAAAAATTTCTTGTACAAATACATCTGCAGAAATGGTTATCAATGTTATGGATAATATGAGTTTGTTGCAGTCCCAAATTAAATCTGCCGTTTCTTTGCTTTGCCTTTTGTTCTTTCGTCACTGATGACTATTAAATGTTGGACTATTATGAATACTAAGATAATCTTGGTGTTGGTTGACTATGTCTCAACACTCAACTAATTTCTAATCATACAGTTGAGATATTCAACTGCATGTCCCTTCCTATTAATGTATTGTTCAAGTGCCCAAAAAAAGTGTAATTTTGTTATGAATTTATATTTTTTAGCGCAAAATGCATCCCGCCCTCGTGTTATTCAAAAGTGCCATTCAACTTTGTTGATTCAACCATATATGAAAGGTGTTCGTGTTTTAAACTTTTCCACCCTCTCTGCTCTAGTTAATGAAGCATCCAACCTTTAAGGCGGGAAAACGACAGTTTTTTTCCCTCCAATGCTGTCTCCGTTAGCTCTAACGCAAAAAGTTGCAACAGAGATTAAAGTTGTTAAAAAAAATATTAGTTTAGGGACCAATATTATCAAAGTCAATAATTTGGGGACTAAAATTGTATAAATAGTTAAGTAAAAGGACCAAAAATCGCAATTGAAAGAGGGACTTTTTTTTTACTTCTATTTTCAAATATTTTTATTTAAACTTTTTCTTTTTTTAAAATATTTTTGTACATTTGTTTTTTATATGATCAGTAATATTATTTTTTAGAGTTATCTTGTACTGATCTTTTTATATAGTTTATTGAATTTACCTAAATAAAAATATTTTTTAATTATTTTTATCGAATCATTAAATTTTCTAGCACTATAAAAAATATTTTATTTCGAGGAAAAATTTAAAATAAGAAGTGAAGTAAATTTATTATTTATAGATTAATTCATATGGCTGTAGAAATAATTAATATATAAGGCTATTTTCGTTCATTTAGATAAAAATATCAAAACCAAGAAAGTATTTGAAGATTTTAATAGTCAAGGGGTGAGTTTTACCCTTTATTTCATTATATCATACATTCAAGTAATCAGTTAATTTAATAAATTCTTTTATTGGCAAACATACTTGATTCGGATAAATATTACTTTTGATCCTTTAACTATACCACTTGTTTAGATTTGGTCCATTATATTACCCCTCATCAGACTTAGTTCCTCAAGATTAAATATTTCATCAATTTTAATCCCTTCTTTATCCATCGGTTAGTTTTAATTGATTTGTATAAATATCCTCTACTGTCAGAAGCATTCAAAACCGAGCCCTTGTTTGAAGGAGTTGGTCGACTCACCAGTCCACCAAACACTACACTTGATTATTTTACAAAATGAGATGTTACTTATATATATCTGTAAAATAAAAAAATATGTTAAAAGAATCTCAAAAATCATGTCGAAAAATTTCAAAATCAACCAACATCAATTATTCTACTAACCATCTTAAAATTTCTATGAATTTCTTATATCCTAATATTAAAAAGTAAAAATATAATCAACCAAAATAACACAAAAATCAAATATATTACAAATCACCACAATAAAAATACATTAAAAGAAAAGACATAATTTATCTAAAAAGAGTCCACAAGTTCTTCTTATACACCCACTCTTTGATTGTCTTAACATATTTATCTAATTATATAATATATATATATATATATATAAATTACAAGCACCTCAGTAACTATATATTATAATTAACTACTTTATAGAGTTAATATATTATATATTAAAAACAAGAGCAACATTACAGTTTAAAATGGTTATAATATTTAATATCTGAATAATAATGCACCTCCACCACCTTAAGTTTTCAAAATAAAATGATCGATCGCAAATTTTAGACCGCAGGGATTAGATAATATTTATATTTATCTAATTACAATAAAAAAAAATTAGTGTTGATATATATATATATTCAACTTTAAGAGCTCAATTTCATTGGAGATTCAATTGAATGGTAACACAAATGAGAGGGAGCGCATGAATTTACAGACTTATTTTTAATGGATTTTGCGGACAGACATTGAATAGTCGTTATAATATAGCTATTGAAATATAGCCGCTACAAGATTTTTGAATGATTTTTGGCACATAATTTGGGACGACATTATTTAGCTATTATAAATTAATTGTTGAAATTAGCACGAAATAATACCGTCCAAATCTCTGTCTCAAAATGATAATTTGGAACTGCCTTTCGAACTACCAACCACAAGAAATTTGGGTCCTCTTTAGACCATCCAAAATAAAAATTAAGTCATCAAAAAATGTGTCCGAACTTTTGGACCGAGGTTCGACCATCTCAAAATCAGTCAAATAATTAATCGACAAAATATTTAGACCAAATTTTGTATACTATTGAAAGAATTGGTATGGCTTGAAGACATGGTGGAAGCGTAAAAATCAAAGACTTAAACACAAAAACACATGTGAAAATGTGGCTACGAATTAAATGAAGAAGGACATGGAATTTAACCATGAAATTTATACCTTCTTCTTTTACTTAAATCGGGTATATGTGTTGATTCTAGCCTCTAAATTTCAATCATTTACTAAAAAATTTATTGTAAAACCCCTCTGAAAATGATCCGCACCATATCAAAAAGTGAATCCTAATCATCTACTAAGTAGAAGGAAATCAACAGAAGAAACTAAATCCAAAACATACTATCAATTAGTGTTTTCGAATTTAGGCTTTGTTCTTAACCAACTTATCCACACATAGTGCACAATACAGATTTTTCTTCTCTCTCCCTCTCAAAACAGATTCTGCTCTTTATTTTTCTTCATCTTCCCCTCCCAGAAAAAAATATATATATATAAAAGAAGCTTTTTCTCTCCATTTTTCTTTTAAGAAACAAAAGAAAGCTCATAGATTTATCAGTTGTATTCACACACTGTTGATATGGAATATTCTATAATTAGTTGAATGATATCTTTTATATCATCATTAGCTGATTTATAGGCGTGTAATTATGAAATATCAGATCCCTAAGATTTTAATTAACATTCTTTTCTCTCTTCTCTAGTTTGGTGTTCCCTTGACAACTATATATATAAACATGTACTCCTTTGATTTATAAGACACAATACATAGAAGAATACCTTCTTTCATAGTGTGTTTCTCTAGTTAATTTCATGGTACTGGAGCGAGTTTAAAATCCTGACAGAAAATCAGTCCACCACACCACTCCGCCATCCTAATTTTGATCTAAATCTTGACTTGATTCACCTCATTTCTGATGGATGAGAAAGCAGCAACTTCCAGCGCTAAGAAAATGTTGGAGATGTCGTCGCCGTATTTCTTACACCCATCTGATAGTCTTAGGGCAATCATCACCACGTGTATGTTGAATGACGATAATTACGACATGTGAGAGAAGGCGATGACGAATGCCTTGCGAGCAAAGAACAAGCTACGATTTATTGATGGAAGTTTAATGAAACCAGATCCGAATACTCCCAAGGCGAGCGTATGGATTGCTTGTAACTCTATGTATATCTTGGATTTTTAAATCTATAGAAAAAGTCTATTCAACCCAGCATAGCATATGAGGAGACCACTAAGCGGGTTTAGGATGACCTATGAGAGCACTTTTCTATTGGAAATGCGCCTCGGATCCATGAATTAAAGGGTCAGATCGCTTCAACTGGAGAACAAGGAATGACGGTAATGACATACTACACAAAATTAGAAGGAATGTGGGATGAACCGCTAGTTACTCCAAAGTGCCAAATTGCACTTATGGGGCTGCACACGATTTCCTTCGGGAACGAGAAGAATACCAACTACATCAGTTTCTCATGGGACTTGATGACGTTGTTTTTGGAATAGTTAGATCTCAAATTCTAAATTTGGATCCGTTACCTATTGTGGATAAAGCCTATGTCATGATTACCAAGGAAGAGAGACACCGCCCGATGATGTGGGGTGGGGACGATCAGATTGAGGCAATTGCAATGTCGGTGACCACCCCAGGATATGGAAAGGGATCTAACCAATATGGACCAAAGCAGCGTGGAAATACAGAGAAAATATGTTCGAGTTGTCGTAAATCCGGTCATGACGTCACAGATTGCTTCAAGATCAATGGGTATCCTACTTGGTACAAAGGAAAATGAGGACGAGAGCGTACGAAGCAATCTCGAGATCGAGGTCAAGTGGGGCGTGGTCAGGCTAATGCAGCAACAACAAGCAGGTCAGTTGGAGGAAGTAGCAGTGAGGGAATACTGGGCTTATTAGCCGAAAAATTCCAAAAGTTGCTGAACATATTGGACTATCCTAGTGATGGCACTGACAGACTTTCTGGTAAGGCTACTCAACCATTTACTTGGATGCTAGTTAGTGGCGCATCGAACCATATCATAGGTAAAAAAGAATTCTTGAGCAAACTCAAGGATATGATTCCTATGCCTGTTTACTTACCAAATGGGGCTAGAATGACAGCAACAATGGTTGGGCGCATCGTCTTGGGCCTAAAAATTGAATTGACTGATGTTCTTTATGTCCCATACTTGACTTGCAATCTCATATCCATTCGTCAAGTGACTCTACAATTGCCAAATAACATTTATTGATGAATTAGGTGTGATACCGGACCGTACCTCGCTAATTGGAGCAGTTGAGCTTTCGGGGGACGGGTGTACTGCTACAAGCCTTGCAAGCACATTCGGTAATGAAGGTGCAGAGAGAAGATCCACACATTGTCTGGCATCAGCGTGTGGAACACCAAAACAGTTAGCATTTATCTTTTATCTCAGATATTCGATGTTTGGATTCACTGAATAATTTTATTTGCGATACATGTTATCGAGCTAGACAAACACGTTCCTCATTTTCTATTTTGTCCTATTTTTTAATGGTGTTTGGGACGATCCATTTTTTTTCAACGAAAATGCAAGCGCGCCGCCTACCATTTGAAATTACCAACATTAGTTACAAATTCGTCCGAAATTGAGACTAATTTTGGCCGTTCAAAATTCTGTTTCAAATATTTTTTTTGTAGTAATACTTTCTTCAAGAATTAGGGAATATATATTTTTCTAATTTTTCAAAAAACAATAGAATATTTATAATCAGGACAAATTTTAAGAAAATTGTTGTGATTTATTTAATTATTTTTTACTTTTGGTTCACAAAGTTTCTTTACTTTTTAAAGTTATATATAAAGGGAAAAATGCAATTTACTCGGCATCCTATTGTAAATGTTCAAATTACTTTCTTATTAAAGAAAAATTAAAGGCGTAAATTGCTATTTTTATTCGTAAAGAAATAATTTATTCATTTACAGTTTCACATAATTTAAATTACATTAAAACCAATATATAAATGATTCCTATTTATTTATCATGTTAACATCTCTGCAATTTTACTACAACAAAGCTGTTAGAGGCAGAAGTTTGCAAAGAATTCCATCAAATGACAAATTATTATTATTGTTTTTTTTACAAGCTCTGCAGTTAGTTTTTACTATTTTTTTAAATAAAAATAATAAATTATTATTATTTAAAATAAATTAATTATAAGTATTCATATTGAATATAAAAAATAACTGTAATAAACATATCGTGATCAATAATATTAAGTAAATTATGTCTGAGCAATATCTTATAACATAAGAACAACATCTACTATGTATAGAACAACATTTCAAATATTTACTGGATTGGAATTTATGATATTTAAAAAATTATAGGGCTCAATTTCAACAATTAAATTAAAAAAAATCCCTTAGTTCCGACATCGTATTAATGTTGCAATTAGCTAATAAGAAACAATAACTTTCAATTTTTCCATTAGTCAAACAATAATTCCAAAACCAGGAATATTACTGTCAAACTCAAAACCTCTGGAACTCGCGCAAAGACGCACCATTTCCCTTCAAACTGAAAGGCTGAGCGGTTGACACACTTTTTCGCTTTGAGAAAGAGAGAAACAGAGACTGTACACTCCTGAATCCTGACCAACCACACGATACTTTCCTCTCCGTCGAAACCCAGAATTGCATTTTCGATTGAAGCCAGAAACCAGAAGAAAAATCACCAAGAAAATGGTGGATTTTGCTCGGGTTCAGAAGGAGCTGCAAGAGTGCAACCGGGATTTTCAGGTATCAGGAATAAAGGTTATGCCGAAGGGCGAAGCCAACCTGGCTCACTTGCTTGGTACTATCCCCGGTCCGATTGGTACTCCCTACGAAGGCGGCACCTTCAAGATCGACATCACTTTGCCTGGTGATTCTTTTCACTTTAATCGTTGAATTCTGTTTACTTTTCGTTTCTTGTGTTTGTGGGTTTGGTTAGAAATGATTTCTGAAAATTTCCCTGCTTTTATTATTTTTTCTTTTGGTTGTTGAATTATTATTTCTTGTAAACAAAATGTTGTGTTGCACTTCCATCTTTTCCTTTCTGTTATAAATGTTGTGCTGTATGTGTATGTATTTGGTATTTTGGTGAACTTATGTTCTCTGATCAAGTTTTGTGGGTTTTTATCTGAGGGTCATTAATATGTATAGTGTTATGTATCCCTGTTATGGCGTATATGCTTGTGAAAGGGCTGGCAAAGGTTTTTTTCTCTTTTTCCTTTGTTTTGAGGTACAACACAAAGTTGTCGGTTCACTTTGATGTGTTGCAGCAGTTGTTTTGGGTGAATTAATATGATTATGGTCATATTTTTGTGGAAGATTCCACTATGATCGATGAGTAAAGAATTAACAATGCCCTTCAACATTAAACTAGTCCGATATGCTCGAGAGAAATGCGACTCACGTTTTCAAAATTCTTCTAGGAACAACCTTAGGTCAAATATCAGTCTTAGAGTGTGAAGGTTAGTACATCAAACACAAGGAAATTAGGATACCCAACTTTTGTCATGTAGAAGAAGTTGAAATAAAATAAATATCTCTTAACTTTTATTGAATTACAAATTCTGACGGCATTAGCAATTCTCTTTAACATGAATGCTGATATCCTAATGGTACTTGTTTGTTTTTAAAGTTTAAATTTTAAACTGTCATTGTCTTTCACTTTTTAGCTTTAGGGATCCGTAGTGCTATCTGATCTGGACACCGAGCTCATGGAAACCACAAACTTCTTTCTTTTTGTCAGGAATAAAGTAGTGAAGAAAGTTGCGAGTTGATAGCTTTGGTTGACTTAAGCTGTTTCTTTTTTAATAACACGAAGGAATGCAAATGGGAAATAGTGTAATAATATAGCTGAGTGATTTCAAGTTGCATAGTGTACAAGTTACTTGAATACAAAGTTTGAGGCAAATTGGATTAAGCAGCTAATCTGTGAATTGAATTTTTACAAGTTATGAACCATCACAAGGAGAGGGCTGTGACGGAACATGCTTGTATTAAAAATTGAATGGACCAGAGAGCAATTGTTACGATATAAGATGATACTTTACTTAAGTTGAGCACATTCTTGCAATTCGAGCAATGATGTACAACTGAAGCCACATTCATGCTAGCAAAACAATGTTCCATGTCAGTAGATTTTATTTTTGTTAGAAATAGAATTGCATGCTTAACCTTTATGATAATTGAAGTGGATAAATTAACCCACAGACCAACTAAGCAGTTATTCCTTGTTTTTCTGGAATGGAGAAAGCATATAGAATGCCAACATTAATTTAAGAAAAGGTAAAATCTTCTTTGGTTATGCTTGAAAGATGGAGATGATTTAAACTTCTAACACTTCTGCTTGTTCTCCGGTTCATGCTCAATGCGAAGTCTTTAATAGGAAAATGCTAAAGCAAGATGTAAAATGTTGACAAAAACACTATATGCATACAAACTTGTAAGATGTTGCCTGTTTTTTTGTTCCCCTTCTGTAAGTTGATCTCAATTTCACAAATGTTCTATATGCACTAAGACTTAGCAATAAAATGTTTCATTTTATTGATTTTCAGCAGTCAAACTGCCGGTTTTTCCAATATATGTAGTGAGTGAGTGCTACCAATTGGTGTTTAGCTGGACAAAAGAACTTCTTACTTTTTTTCTCTGTGCAGATGGTTACCCCTTTGAGCCTCCAAAAATGAAGTTTGCCACTAAAGTATGGTATGGTGAAACAAGTCTTTCTATAAATATTCTCTCTCTCTCTCTCTCTCTTCTTTTTGTTTTTTTTGTTTTGTCTTCTGTTTTCTGTTTTCTTTTGTTTTTTGTTTTTTTCTGAATGGTGTCAATAGCAGTAAGTAGTCTTCACTTGTTTGGTACTTTTAAACCCTCAAAATAAAGAGACTTGATCAACTTACGGTAGCATATGATGCATTTCAATTTCAAGGTTAAACATACAGAATAAAGGCAGCATTAACGGAAGTAAAAGTGGTCTATTGCGTTACTATTTAGAAACTAAAATATAATAAACTGATTTGTTACTTTCTTTTTTCCTTCTCACTGCATAAACATATCAGAGAAGTTTCTGTGTTTTTCCATGAGAAATTATTTTGTTTTCACTACTTTTATGTCTTGATTTCCATAAAAGGCATCCTAATATAAGCAGCCAAAGTGGAGCAATATGCTTGGATATACTGAAAGACCAGTGGAGCCCAGCACTGACTTTGAAAACGGCACTCCTTTCTATCCAAGCATTACTTTCAGCTCCTGAACCTGATGATCCCCAAGATGCCGTGGTAGCACAACAGGTACTGTCAGTTTGTGCCATATTCTTGCTACCTTCCCCCTGTACACTTGTATTAAGACGATTTCCTGATCTTGTTCTTACCACGTAATTTTAAGATGTTGGCTGGTTACATTTTCTCTGTCCTCAAGTATTCGCCAGTTAGATCTGAGTTTTATATGTCTACTTCTTATACATGCACCTTTACTCTTCCATCCTCCAGTTGTTGATTAGTTATTATTAATTGTGCATGCTCTAGTATCTCAGAGACTACCAGACATTTCTGGGAACAGCTCGTTATTGGACAGAAGCATTTGCAATGACATCGTCTCTTGGTGTTGAGGAAAAGGTTTGCATTCTAACAGTGTTGTGGTGCACTTGTGTTTTCTTTACTTATCTCTCTCTAGCACCTAGAGTAGAGAATTGCAGAGAAAAAATAGTGTCGGATGTACTCGGACTAACAGTAAAAGATCGTTGATTGAATGTGTGACCACACCATGTAACAACACCACAGAGCAGAAATTTGAAAATAGAAAAGATAGTAAGTTGGTGAATTTTAAGGTGTTATTACTAAGATAATGGTTTCTTATATGAGATTATATTCATTTGCTTCTGCTTCTTCTCGGAATTGTTGTTTGTTATTTCTAAATTAATTTTTACTATTGATGATTTGTTGGCAACAAATAAAGAGATAAAGTCTCATCAAAATAGTTGTTGATACCTTCTTGGCCCTTGTAATTACTTAAGGCCAGGTAAAAACTAATTATCCGTCTGGACTATATTTCAATGTTACCAATTCCAATTGCTTTACTAATTTCATCAGGTGCAAAAGCTCGTGGAGATGGGATTTCCTGAAGATTTAGTAAGAACTACATTGGAGAATGTTGGCGGTGATGAAAACTTGGCTCTTGAGAAGCTTTGCTCTACTTGATACTCACTGCAGCAATGGAGTCTACATGCTATACAAAACAGTAAAACAGTACTATATAAAGACATCATGCTCTTGGCCCGTTTTCCACTTTCAATATCTCTAACCGACAGTTTCTTTCTGAATTTCATTGTTTCTCTCTTCTCCCTCATTGTCACTGCATACATGTTTGACGGAAATTTCATGCTGCCTATCTAAGCATTACCCAAACAGGCTCGTAACAATTTGTACATGCTGATGATGATATCTTAAAGTGAAATCTTACGACTTATAGTCCACCATGGATGTCGTCTCATCTCTCTGCTACTGCTTAGAGTCCCATTTGGATATTGAAATCTATGTTTGAAACATGATTATTTAAGATGTATATACTTTCCCAAAACTTGTTTCAGCTTAAAGACTGGCTGTCGTTCTGCTATATATCTGCAGAGTCAAACGACCAAAAACCTCCCCAGAGCTTCACAAAATGAACAATGCAGGTTATGGTAAATACATTAGGACCTAAAGTGAAAACAGACCTTGTTTCTTCTCTGCAGTGGATGAGGAGGACATATGATAAACAGCAACATTGCCAGAACGAAGGCCAACAAGATCCCTTCTAGAGCAGTCGCGTAGTCGGGCGAGTGGTAGCAGATTTTGCTCATTTCCTGTCTTTCTCTTGTTTCGAGTGGTTCTCCTTCTTGATCATAATATGAGTTTGATGTAAATGGACACTCTTCGATATTTTCTTGATTCAGCTCAACTATACATATAAGTTGGAGGGATGACAAGTGTGGAGAACAAGGATCTGCGTGTAGTACGGGTCATAGAATTTGGGAGACTAAGTTCTAGCTACAATCCAAATGACACCAACCATGAATTTGAATGAACTGTACTACATTGATCTGAATCAATTCTGGGGCCTGCCCTGGAGGAAAATACTCAGACCAAACTACGAGGATCGTAACGTATAGGGTGGGTTTGCCATCATCCTTGGGTCCAGTTGATATTGTCGAACTACTTTCAATCAATAATTTGTGAGTTCGATTTCTTCTGTGTTGATGTATAATCAGTAAATACAGTCACAATTTTGCAAGTATGAGGAGATTGGAGCAAAACCCACCCAAGTTTTTCTGTACAAAATTTAAAGGAAAAAAAAATATATATATAAGATGGGTTTTCATTCTTGGTAATGATTTAGTATTATTTGGTGCATGGAGACAAAAGCCCTAATTTCTTGGATTGATTAGTTGGGGTACGTCCATTACGGGTGCTAATATTTGAGCCCAATGGACTCATTTGGAGCTTGATTTGAGTTGGGCCGGGTCAAGAAATACTAATAGGCAAGAGCTAAGTCCATTAACTCAAGAAGACAATTGGGCCGGGTCAAGAAGTACCCAATAACCCACTCCACCAACTCAAAAGGGATAACTAGCAATAAATGACGATGTAACGAGATAACTACACAACTAATACCAATTAATAGAACAATCATCCATCAATGATGTCTTATAGTTAAGCCGTCAGCCTCATATCGAAGTTACGGCTACAAATTCCATCAGCCATATGAATATTTATAGATACCTAGAAAATTATAAATACCTTTTTGAAATTACAAATATTCTTTTATAACAGTCTATTATAATTATGTCAAGAGAGTATTTATAATTTTTTAAATAATAAAAAAATATTTATAATTATATAAAATTTCAGAGAAGCGATCATAATTTAACCAAAAACAACAACAACAATCATTTCATGTAACCTTAAAAAAAAAAATTCCGAATCGGTGGAGTAAACTACAAGATGCATTTCAAGTTTGTATGACCGTTCTCCCTAAAACCCCCCCCCCGCCCCCTCCCCCAACAAATGGAGTGCTTGACTCGGCCACAAAAGGACACCTAAAGGTTCAACTTTCACCAACTGCGGTCCAATTTTCAACACTTTGGGTGTTTCCACAACCATATCTAAATCAGTTAATGAAATTGAGGTTTCATAACTTTAAAAATTATAAATTTAAATTTTATTATATATATGTGGAATTCTATTTCATTGCATAGCAGGAGTTGTCTATTATAATAGTAGGTGTTATTTAAATTTATTTTATCTAACATTATTGATTAGGATATAATTATTATAATTATTGAATAGAAATTAGTATAATTAATTTAATTCAATTAATAATAGTTGATCGATTATCATTTAAAAGAAAAAAAAAGAAAAACTTGGGTGTTTCAGAATTTAGACCAAATTGAGTTGAGATCAAAGCTGGTTAGCGGTCATCCACCTCAGTCCACTCCTTCAAAACTTGAGCCCAACTTCAAATTTAAACACTTATTCTTCTATTAAGGTACAACATGGAAATGCATGATCGGTCCCTTAGGGGACACCCCAATGGTTTGGGATTCAACATTTTATTATAAAAATATTGGGTCCAAAAACCTTAGGGGACACCTCAATGATTTGGGATTCAACATTTTATTATAAAAATATTGGGTCCAAAAATTTATTGACAGTGTGTGAGAGTGGGTGTGTGCGTAGGTTAAGAAATGAAATGAAAATGCCTGATCGGTATAATTTAATTGATGAAATTTAGATTCAATGATTATAAGATTATAAGTTTAAAATCCAATAATATGTGGGTGCTTATTCTATTTTAATAGTAGTTGTGCGTCTACTTTTATAATAAGGTAAATTACATCGATATCTCCTGAAATTATATATAATTACACAAACACCATCATTTGTAAAATTACAGATATACACCTGAAAGGGTTTCAAAAAGTATTTGCGTAAAATTTTACCATTGAATATCGGATATAGTTGTACTACAACTATAATCTCAAATTCTTTTTGTAGTTTTGCAAAGGACAAAAGGCGTTTGTGTAAATAAACCAAACTCCAGTGAGTGACAATGTAATTTACCCTTCATAATAGTTACAATTGTTAATAATTTTAATTCATGCAACTCATAAGTTGCCGCTAGAGTTTATAAGATATCAATTATTTTTGAAAAATAAATTATAATATTTATAATTATAATAATTTTATAATCAATACGATCAAAACTAAAAGCATTTGTTAATATTTTCAAGAACAAGTTGAAAACCCTTTTAATATTTTTTTTAAAAAAAAAAGCTGGTCTCATAAATTTGTTATTAAATACTTTTAAGACATCTTGTAAAATTTTAAATATTTTACAAAATATTATGAAGAGTTTTATAATTTTATTAAAACACCCTCTGGACTTTCTTTGTGCTTTCATTAAATAATTTGACAATCAAAGTGAGTAGGTTTGAATTGATTATGACTGAATTCAAAATAAAATTAAGTAAAATTCCACCACAAAATTATTCTATGCCCAATTTCGATTAAAAAATGGACTTTTGAGGAAAATAAAAAAAAAATAAAAAGTGGACTTATTATCATACATAGAAATTGGAATCTTAGTCCTTTTCACACTATTGTCAATTGACTACAAGTCCATTCCAACTACCACTTTCTCTAGCATAAGGGGGAAAAAAGAAAAAGAAAAAAAATAAAAAAACTCATTTTGACTCAGCTTTTCTATTGAAATCAACTAATTGTGGCTACGTATCTTAATAAGGCCTAGTTTAATTGGACGTTGTTTTATTGCATAGTAGGTGTTATCTATTGCAATAGTAAGTATTTTTTAAATGATAAATTATAATTATCTTATTTAAAATTTGACATAATTATAAATACCCCTCATTATTTGAAAAATTATAAGTACCCCTATCAAGGAATAATAATTATGTAGCTCATAGATGGTGAAGTGAACATTATAATTTTGCCCTTATTGAATTTTTTTAAAAAAATAAAAAATATAAAAAAAAAGTGAGGGTGGATAAAATAAATAATCTAGAGGAAAATATTAGTTCATAAAAATACTTTAAAAAATTATAAAACATATAAATAATTATAATTTATAATCCAAAAGGGCATTTTGGTCAGTTCATTACAAAAATTGGATGAAAACCTAATGGAATGAGCTTGTTGCTAAACGAATGTCAAAATCAGGGGGTATTCAAACAACGAGGAGGTATTTATAATTATGCCAAACCCCATGGGAGGTGGTTGCAATTTACCCTTGTTTAAATTTAATTTATCTGATATTGTTAATCAGGTTATGATTATTGTAATTGTCTTTACTAATTATTGATATTTGACATAAATAATTGTAATCGAGTTATTTCAATTAATATTAGTTCATCGCTTCAAATAAAAAATAAAAAAGCCCTAATAAGGGAATCTAATCTTAAAAAAAAATATTCATTTCGTTAAAATAGTCGTTTCGTTAAAATTTATTGAGACATTGTCCAATTTAATCACTATGATTCCATCAATTTTTATTGGATCAAACTTTATAAGCGGACCACTGTCATCTGTAATATATGAGTTGTTGGTTATGTTATATTTATTGTTTATCTACTATATATATTTATTAATTTATAATCTACTTTTAATTTAAGATTTTCACTTATTGAAAAAAATTAATTAAAAAAATTTATTAATGATTTAATGTGCAAAATACTAAAATGTATTGAAAATAATATAATTATATAAGGCATGAGGAACATTTTTGTTCATTCAAAAGGATAAGTGTTACATTTATTCATTTCAAAATGTAAATATTACATAACAAATTGTTCAGCGGATAAAAGTGTATTTTACCCCTTTATCAATTAAATCCGATCCCAAATTACTATTAATGCCACCACCTACACACAAGTATTTGAACTACACGTGTGGAGAAATGAATTATGAAGGAAATTTAAATTGATATTACAATCAAGGAGGAGAAGCAAGATGTACCACAAAAAGAACAACAACAACAAAAAAAAAAAAAAAAAAAAAAAAAAAAAAAAAAAAAAAAAAAAAAAAAGAGAAAATAAAAGGGAAAGGAAAACCAAAGAAGAAACACAAACATTTTCAATTTTCTTGTAAGAAATCTTAATAAAACTATTTAATTTTATTTTTAATCAATTTCCAACTAGATCCAACTTTTACTACAATCATCTTTTTAAACTCATTTAAATTAAAAAATCATTTTCATCTTTATAATTTAATAACTAAAGTTGAATATGTTGCCACATTCGTGGCATAGGTTTGAAACCTTATCAAAATTTTTAATGGGGTTGAACGAACGTTCTTGTATGTTCATTTTCATGTATTGATGTTTTGGTTGTTGGTGATATGAAATCGGCTATAGAGATCTTGATCGACACACATAGTTCAGACACAATCCTCCTTAGATGTGTTCAAGAAAACCCCTGAACTGTTCCAATCTATCGACCTAACCTAAACTACACCATAATTAGCAGGCTAAGGATATGTTGAATTGGTCTTAGAATTGTAAAAAGAATAGCATAAATGCAAGAACCGAAAATAGATTATATCATCGTTTTATTACAATATATTTTCATAATCATCTTATCTTATTTCAAATAATATTTGTTTAATATTTATATGTTATTATGATCACTTTCTTAACTTAATTTGAAATATGGACTTTCTTTACAATCTTAATCATAAACAATTTTGGTATGTTTCATATTTATTTGTTTCTTCTATACTAAACATAGAACCATGTTATATATTAATTTTTTATACAATGTAACTGATATCTCATATTTTTATATTTTTGCTAATTATCACAACAAGAAAACATATTTATTAGGAATAAATAATCGTACCAAAGCTTAAGTTGTCACACAATAATATATAATTGTACATATTACTCGCTCTATGCTAAGGTCCACGAAAATCGACCCAACCCAATTAAATACCAAAATGCTATTTTGATGATTTTTAAGCTAACGTGGACTAAAATTTTTTAAAATCACAAATATTGAGTTGGGTCAAAAAATTATTTAAATTGCACCAACTCACACTGCCTAGACTCTTAATCTTCTTTGATATGTCTACGGGGTCCCACCATTGGTTTCATAGTTCCTTTTTTTTTTAAAAAAAAAGATAGGTTAATTACATAAACCCCCTTTAAAAAAAAAAAAATTACACATGCATCATCTCCGAGAATTCTCTGTTTACAGCTATACCATTTTCGTTAGGATTTAAACAAAAAATACTAACTTCAACAATTTATATATATATATTCATAAACTTTCAATTTTTCGCCTCATTATTTAGTATAAATTATTAATAATATGACTACTTTTTAATTAACCAAAAGAATAAATAATAGGTGTACACTATGATGAAACATGGGTAGCGTGAACAATGTGTAGGAAGTGGTAGTCTAAATATTAATAATGGATTTGGATCATTATCTTAACAATATTAATCAAATGATTGTTGCATACGAAAATATTCATAATCAGACACAACACGTCCATGCCATCATCATTATCTCTAATTTATTTATTTGTATTATTCCCTTTTTCTCTTCCAAGTAAAGGAACTCATTATTTATTTATTAATTAATTAATTTGCTAAGAAATGTGGGACATGCTTCATCATTGCTACTTCAACTGCTCTACTATTAATTAAAAGACTAAGGATCTCAATGGGTCGAGTTTGAATTATGTCTGTCAAAATTTGGAATTCTACCTATCAAAAAAAATTTAAACTTAAGATTGATTTGGACTCGCTCCTGGCCTACGACTCAGTAGATTGGACCGATAGACCAATTTAAAATTTCAAAAAATATAATTTTTGAAAACAACACCATCATAATTACAAGTGTTACAAAGGTTATTTTTTTATAAAAATTATATTGAATTAAAATAATTGTAAACTTGAATGTGAAGGATTTCTTTTATAGTACATGGTTATTTACAAATCCGAAGGAAGAAAAATTCCCTAGTATTCTTGTCTTGTACAATATTTAACCCTCAAAATGAAGGAATGGCCGTTTTAAATGTGGGATAACTTACACTGAATTTTTTTAAAATTTGACATAATCATAAATATTTTTTTTTGTTACTAAAAAGTTACAAATACCCCCTGATATTTGATAAATTTATATAACTCTTGGATGAAGGTTTGGAATTGTCAAGTATCATTTTTTTTTTAAATTACAAATTATAAAATAAAATTGAACGAGGTGGATAATATTTTTAAAAAATTACAAAATAAAATTATCCACTTAGTCCACAAAAATCAAAATTTTTTAAAAAAATAAGTAAAATTATAATTCAGAATCCAAAAGAACATTTTGTTCAGTTTATCATAGAAAATGGATGAAACCTAACAGTGATGAACAAATTGGGCTAGTTGTTATATGAACGTTAAAATTAAGAGAATACTGATAATTTTTTAAATAATGGGGGTATTTATAATTATGCTAAATCTATAAAGAGTATATTGTAATTTAACCTTAAATGTTTCCTATGATATTAAGAGCACAAGAACTCAAGAAAGTTAAGATCTTCCAAAAAAAGTACGAAAAGCCAAGCTTGCTTAATTATTACGGTTGAGCTCTCATAATTACAAGGTTGTGAGTTTGAGTCTCACAAATATCAATATATATATATATATAATCTTTTAGTAATTTATTATTTTTTTTATCTCGTTTTGACATATTTGTTGATGAATATTAATGTATTAAATAATTTGAATATACTTAATGATGTATCAAATAGTATAACATCAAAGAAACATTTTGCAAATTGCAAACTAAATTGAGACAATATATTGATCCATAATTAATGGAATTAATATATTATTATTTTGCTTTTAAGAAAAACTATAATTATATGATTTCATCAACACTTTAATTATAAATTAATTAATACATCAATATAATAAAAAACAATGAAATATATATTATTCAGAATATTAGATTAATGAATTCATTAGCCACGCGTACCTAGAAAGCTCAACACAATAATTAATCCCCACCGTTAATTCTTGATGCAAAGACATAATATTTTTTATTAACAAAAGAATATTTTTTTAGATATTTAATTTAATTTAATTTAACTTAGGTGTAGTAAGATTGGAGCCATTGATCGGCATCAACGAAAGAAACATTAAGAAATGGGGAAGCTTGTGTGTCGTTCAGTCTTTGTGCATAAGGCACCCTCAATGTTGTATTTGCTCCATCACCTGTGCAATTGTACTCCCCATAGAAGATGCTCCTGAAAATTTGTATATATATGTATACCAATAAATTTCAATTAGTAAAGAAAAATTGACAATGATTTGAAACATATTCTTCATATATGTTCATATACGGTCTGATAAGAGCGATGAATCATATGATAAGTATAATGAAATTAACTTTCATATGTATGATTAGTTGTATGTTCATCCATCATCGGATTTTGGCATTTATTTAATTATCTTATATGTTATGCTACGAATCGGAGCAAAATAAATCATGTGATAGGGGTTTGGAATTTTTTGTTTTCTGCTACCATTGATTTTTAAAATGGTTCGAAAATTGAAAAAACTTGACACATTTAGTCTTCTATTTACGAAATTTTCAGAAATTGAGAAAACTCGACACATTTAATCCTTTATTTTAGGAGATTTATGGGACTAGATATATTGAGTTTTTTTTTCAAATTTAGGATCATTTTAAAAATCTTGTAAAGCAGAGAATCAAAAGTATTAAACCTGTATTTATCCTATGTAGCTAAAAGTATAATTTCATCTAAGTGAAAAAAATATGATAGAATGAATTTTTTTTACAAAACAATTTTTTTATAATAATTGTTGTATGAAAAGACATGATAGAATGAATTATTTTTAAAAAATTTAACGATCAAATTCCTCAAAAAATTACTCAACCAAACACGATTTAGTCAAATCCGACTCAATCAAACTTGAACCAATCAAATGACAAAAGTGCAATTTACTTGCTGTGTGATTTGGTATGCAGTTCAGGAAAATGAAGCAATTACATAGCAATTGTGATACACTTGATCTATAATTAGTTTGGTTGAGCCAAAACTGGTTCGAACAAGAATTTTTTCGATTTAAAATAGAAAAAAAATTGAAAATAGACTTTTAAAAGTGACCCAAAACAAGACAATAATTTTTTAAAAATTAAGTAACTACAGACACGCATTTGAATGTGCCGCAAACACGCTAGTAAATCAAGAATCGGTATATAGAAACTCACAGGTCTCTGGTGGGATCATTGAAATCGTTCCAGCCCTCAGGTGCAATGATATCAGTCATACTAGTGTATGAGAAGACAACAGTGGAGAAAGGCCGCCAAGCCCGCCCCAACCATATTCTTCCAGTGCCCCCAATGCTGCAGTTCACGAAGGCGAACCCGCTGTTCTCGTCCTTGGAGGCCCGCCCGTGCGCCGTCACGGCTCCATTTATGACTCTTGCCCCTGGCGCCACCGGGCTGGCTATCGAAGTTATATGACAACCCTGCAGGCAGTTCATTGGTTCAACTGATGATTTGAGCGATTTTAAAAAATTTTTGATGGAGGTTAAATCGGTCCAACCATCTGATCGGAATGGTGTTTTAAAACATTGGCAGCATGCATCTGAACACCGATGTGTGATACTAAATTGTAATAAAAAATCGGGACAATTATACTTTAGGTTCCTAAACAATACTACTTATTCAATTCAGTCTAAAAAATCAACACTTATACTTTTGGTCCCTAAACATGCGCTCTTTTTACTATTCTATCATTTCTGTCAATTGACTGTTAAATCAGACAAATATATCAGGTTCCACGTACGTGAGGCTGGGAAGGAGGTCTGAAAAAAATAATTATCATCTGATTTCACCGTCAATTAATAAAAATTGCAAAAATTATAAAAAAATAAGTGTCAGGAAGAGATTAGAAAAAATAACTATTAATTCTTGATAAACTGAAATCGAATAAATAAAAGTTTTATTTAAGGACAAAACATGCAATTCTTCCTTAAAAAAAATCCCACCACAAAGAACATAATTTCCATAAGTAGGATTGTCAACTTGTAATCTAGTGGCAAATTAAAGTGGGCAGGCGGCAGTTGTCGAATCCACCACCCCTTTGCAACAAGAAAGCTTTATTTATGCAACATATATTGAGTCCATACATGTGATGATCATTTTTAATATACATTATATATATATATATAATTATTTAATTATCAATGTTGATTATTAGTACTATATGATTAACAACAATTTAGTAGCAATATGAATATTATAAGGATAAACTTATATTTTGTTATTCGAATTATACTCGTTTTTACGTTTTATTATCTAAACTTATTTTCTTGTGTGTTAACGCATCTCAACTTTGCAAAATTTGAACTGTCATATATGGCCTTTTTTTGTCGATCTTTTGCTATGAAAACATCACATGCAATGTACATGTGAATAATGTCACATCACATTGCCCTTAAATATCACATAGCACTGCATATAATGTTTTTCAGGCAAAAAAATCCATCAAAAAACGTTCGGACATTACAAGTGTAAATTTTATAAAGTTTGATATGGTAAATTGACAAAAAAAAAAAAAGAATTAGGTAAAAATAAGATATAGTTTGAATGGCCAAATATAATTATCCATATTATAATGGATTTATTCTGCCAATATTTATTTTTATTAAGTTAGTACTGTACATAAGTCACCAATTGTTAACCACAATTACAAGACTGTAAGTACTAGTCTTTCTGATTTTTAACATTTACAAATTAATATATTGAACTTGTACAAATTATTACATCAATAAAATTAAACTTTTGCATGAAATAAATATAACTAGTCACAATTTTGTATATAACTATATAGGAAACTATATATATATATATAAAAAATAAATAAAAACCCATACATGACTGCAATTAACACCTCACAACCAAAAAATCGTGAATTCGAGTCTGGTGAATATGGCAATTTGTTTAGTTCTATAGTAATGTTTTATATATTTATCATGTTTAATGAACCGTATACCATAAAAAATAAAAAAAATGCTGCATAAAGTGAAGAAGTTTTACCTCATAAAATGACTTAGCATTCCCAAAAATGAAGTCAATGGAGCCTTGGATATAGCAATCCTTGAAGTAATG
>NC_026147.1:12570227-12594162 GCF_000512975.1 Sesamum indicum
CCCCAGAAGGCAGCTTGATCTCCGGCTATTCTAAGTGCTACGGCCTGCGCTCCCACCACTCCAGGCCCTGGAATTGGAGCCACATTCTGATGCACAAATTGTACTTAAATTAGATTGAATTGCTACCGTAGTACTATATATATGTAGTATGGTTAAAAATTAGAGTCGTCGAGCGATTGTCCCATAAATATGTAGTATATACATAAGTACCATAAAACTTATGTTTTTGGCAATAAAGTTGGGCGCAAAAACTTGAACCGAACCACTGTAGAACGTTCCGTGGGAGGAGTTGGCCGTGTCGTTCCACACGATCGCCGTTGAGGTGTAGCCTTGCCCTTGAAATGTGATGTTAGGCTTGGTTTTCGGAATGATTACTTTCTCGCTGAATTATAATATACAAAGAGAATGATTAAACAAAAAATTATTAAAAAAAAGAAGATTGTATAATTTGCATGTTATAATAAGGTGTTGATGCAGCTCACAAGTAAATCCCAGTATTGATCCAAATTACGGTCCGTTTTGGGCTCATGACACCGACTGCATCGACTGCTGCTTGAACAGTGGTGAAGTTGCAGCATCCGTTAGAATCAACGCAGAAAATGGACGTTGTGTTAGTGTCGGGAGGGGGGAAATCGGGTGGAAAATCGTCACAGATGGTCTTGGTTGTCTTCCTTTCATCTGAAGGATGGTGGTGGTGATGGTGGTGGCTGTGGCGACAGCCAAAGGGGATCGGAGTAGGCACGATGAAGGGCAGAGAGGAGAGTAGTGTTTGAGGGTTGAAATGGATGAGAAGGTGTTTGAGGAATAGTGTGTGTTGAGACAAGAAGTTTGTGGATGCTAAGGCTGCAAGAAGGGCAAAGAAGATGGAAAGAGAAGAAATGAGCTTAGTAGTCATGATGATGATGATGATGATGAGTTTGTGATTTTTGGAGGAGTATTGTAAGAATAAGTGTATGTTATAAAGTGGAGTAATTGGAGTGTATAGTAAATGAAAAATATAGCACTTGAAGTACAAGGCTGAAATGGCATTTCTTGCAAGTTACCTTGTCCCAATGGTTCATACTTAGGACAATATGCAAACAACCTACCAATCTTAAAATGGATGTGCTAAAAGTTTCATGTACTTGTTGTAGACATATGTGAAAAGAGATTGTGGGACAAGCAAATGGAGACTTATAAAGTATGCTCTCCCTCGATATTGTTATATATAGATATATTTTTTGAACTTAAAATAAATTACAACCAGCTCCTCTGATATAATCATTTAGTTTTTTATTAGGTTTCTATTCATCTTTTGTGATAAATTGATCAAAATGCCATTGTGGACTCTGAATAATAATTTTTACTTTTTTTTTATAAAAAAAATTCTGAAACGTTTCGTGGACTAAGTGGACAATTTTTTTTAATAAATTTTTAAAATTTTCCATCCACTTCCACCGATTTTTACAATCTTTATTTTTCTTAAAACAAAAAAATTAATACAACTAGAACAAAATTGACAACTCCAAACCTCCATTTAAGAATTACGTAATTTTATCAAACTTCACGGAGGTATTGATAATTTTTCAAATAATAAGGGATTTTCGTAGTTATGCTAAATTGTGAGGGAGTTCGTCGCAATTTATACAACACCCTATGTCCTGTCTGAAATTATAAGTGCCCTGTCCAATCACGAAATTTTACAAAAATATATCTTAAGGTACATTACATTAATACCTTCATATATAAAGTGCACCTATAATTTCATAAAAGATAAAAATATTTGTATAATTAAATTTAATTTTAGAGGGGTCAACAATATAATTTATTCAAAATTTATTTTGAAATTTTGGATGAGTATTTATGAAATAATAATAATATTAAATTGCAATAAAAAGTCTGAGTGGGAGGATGAGTACAACTTGACAAAAGCTACAGAATGAAGCCATTTTAGGTTTTCAACTTTCCAACCTTCGATCAGTTCAAGTTCTAGTGTAAAACACTTCATATACGCCCCCAAGGCCTAAAGGAGTGTTCATTTGATAAAATTAAATTATATTAAATTGAGATTTTTGGTAAATTAAAAATTTAATCATCAAAATGTCGTATTGAATATTGAATCAAGTTAATCAGTTTCATTTCAATATTTGATAAAAAAAAATTTGGTGAAAAATAACAATAAAATAATTAAAGACTAAAAAACATAAGTATATATTTTTTATTTTTATAAGTAAAATACATAAATAATATTTTTATAAATAATCGATAGATACAAAAATAGTGCATAAAAATTCATATATAATTATAATAATATTTCAATCAGTAAATCAAAACTGATTTAGATAATGAATTTTTATAAAAATAAATAAAATCTATACAAGAGTTTGATTCGATCTGTTTATCGAACTATTAACACTCCTAAAATATGAAAAGATTTAAATGGAAAAATAAATAAATTTAGAAATACAATTAATAGAAATAGAAAAGGAATAATTTAATTTTTTATGTAACTATTTCAATGATTTTGAGAATATATTCTGACATGTAACACTGATCAAAATCAAAAGCACTCAATTATATTTTATCTATACTATAGTATAAAAACCAATTATTTTTTCACCTATAAATGGTAGTCCATAACACTGCATCACTAAATTTTAAAATATTAATAATCATATTATATGACATTATTTACCATATATAACAGTTTTTTTTGTTGATTTTCTGTCCAATAAACATTGCGTGTTGTGCATATATGAAAAATATCATATGCATAACTCTTAATTATCACATGTTCACTGCATGTGATGTTTCTTTGATAAAATATTTTATGAAAATACAATTATAAATGGTAAAGTGCAAAATTTTATAAAATTAAAATAATAAGTTGAAAAAGAAAAAAAGAAAATAGATACCAAAGTATATAAAACGGATCATATTCAAATGGCAAAATAAATTAACCCTATATATTATCTTTCTAATTATGTACGTGTTCTGAGTTGCATTCGGTTTTGGTTCCTAATAAATGTGTTTGTTTACGTATCATTACTTTCAATTAATTAATATCTTAATATTTTAATATTAATTAATTTAAATAAACTTAAATAGTTAATATTAGGATAAATATTATATTTGGTCTGTTAAGTTTTTGTTTAAAATTACTTTAATCCCTCAAATTTATTTTTTGGTTTAGCGTCCCTAAATTTTAATTTTTGTCTTAATTTAGTTCCTCTGACCATTTTTTGGCAAAAATATGGCCAGAGTTTGACATTTTGGAGGGTAAAATGGTCAATTCAAGTTTGATTTTATCACTTTGGTCCCTTAAATTTATAACATTATCAAAATAATCCTTTTTTAGAAAGGTACCAATTATTTATATTTTTATATGGTGAATGATGTAATTATTTTGAATGAAAAAAAAAAAACATTTAAATTCTTGTGAACATAATATTAACATATTGCTTGATATGTTTTTTTCACTTTGAAAGTGACCCAAAAAATCAAAATTATAAATAAATTTTATAAAATTTATCTAATCTAAAAATATAATAAAAAAAATTTAAGTTTGTTTTTAATCTATGTCTAATAAAATTAAATATTTTCAATGTTATTAAACATTATATAGTTTTGAAAAAAAAAGTTGGTGGAATGTACTTTTAATTAGATTATTTGGTGGATTTCAAATATATATAAAATTCATTTTAAGAGGTTTTTATAGATCTTTTTCTATAAAATATAATTATATATTTAAAAAACCTCTTAAAATAATATTTGATAAATATTGTTAAGGTTTAACTTTTCTACACTTTTATTTAACTCTTGAAATAAAAATTTATTGATTTAGGTTTTTTTTATTATATTTTTATATTGATAAGTTTTTATGAAATTTATTTATAATTTTAATTTTTTTAGCTACTAAAAAAAAGAGACTATTTATTTTAAGTTAAGTAATATATTATTATTATTATGTTCACAAGAGTTCAAAATTTTCATTATTCACATGAGATAATTACAACATATCGTCATAAAATAATACAAAAAAGTTTTTTTCATGTAAGAAAGGATCAATTTGATAATTTTACAAATTTAAAAGACTAAAGTGATAAAATCAAACTTATTTACCATTTTACCCTCCAAAGAGTCCAAAATCCGACTACATTTTCGTTTGAAAATGGCCAGAGGGATCAAACTGAGACAAAATAAAGTAAAGTTTAAACATGCTAAAATTAAGACAAATATACTATTTACCATTAATATTAAATATCAAATAATTTTAATTAAAAAGTTATATACCAGGTTAAATAACTAACTAATACCGTTAAATATATATTCCAATACGATGATTACTTATCCTTTTTAAACTATGTATCTCCCACACTCAATCTTAATCTCTTACCCCACTTTTAATTATGAATCATTCTCTATATTCATCCCTTCCTCTATTTATAATTATTTGTTTTTCTTTTTCTTTAAAACCCATGTTGTCTCAATTTGATTGGATGTAAGGTATTGCGGGTCACCATAATTAATAATCTATTCCAAACATTGGATTGACGTCTCCCCAGCTCTTTATCACAATTCATCAAATTGTATACTAATATATATATACACAAAGAAGATTATTTTTTACTAATAGAGAATAATATATGATATCGTCATATCAATTTTTTTATTGTATTGATATAATGCTTTAATTTATATATTTTGTTTTTTTATAATTTATCATATCGAACCAAATTATTAATTCTGGTATTGGTTCGATTTTAATTTTTCACTTTATAAATCAGACCATACTGAATTTCGAATTTTAAAATATATATAATATTATAATTTTATTTTTTTCTAAATTTCGATTTAGTTGGTATTGAAATGCGATATTTGAGTGTGGCGAAATTTCAATTGAATTGGGTTGGAACGAACGGGGAACAGCCTCCTCTTCCCCCAGAGTTTCGCAGAATTCGTGCAGATGGGAATTCTCTCATGAAAGAGAAAGGTAAAATTCTCTTCTTTTTACCTAACTTTCTTTTTTCACTCCCGAATCCAGCAAAAGTTGTTCGCTCTTCCCACTTCTCTTTCTGCCATCGATACGCGCAGAGTCAGAGATACTCACGCACGGAGATATGGGTGTTTGTGTGTCTGTATGTGTATATATACGTGTATATATATTCTCTGTCTACATATGCATACCTAACAATTATACAAACTGAGTCATCTACCTGACTAAATAGTCTATTGCAGCTCAATTTTCAAACACAGACACACACATGACCGTCACCCACAGAGCAATAAATGCGCAATCAAAACTTGGTTCTCTCTCTCTCTCTATCTATTTCGTTGTTGTTAATTGTTTCCTTTGCTGGCTGTTCCCCCCACCCCCCCTTTTTTTTTGTGTGTGCGTTCTTACTGAATTGACCACTCTGTTCTGTGTTCTTCTTCTTTTGGGATTTCTTTTTTGTCTTGAAAATTGGTTGGAATATGAAGTTGTTATGCTGATCCAGGGCCTCATTTGAACCATTTAAGGCAACACCCACTTGCTGAGAGAGTAGTAAATGCACGGTTGTTCTTGCTGGCTAGTTATTGGATTGAAAAAAGATTCTTTTCTTTTTTTGTGTTCTTTTTCAGAATTTTATATCTTCTGATGAAATGGGTAGCTGAGAGTTTAGAGTAAGCTAGCTTAAAGGTGTTGGCTATGGGGTGTGTTCTCGGCAAAAGAGCCGCCGGGAGAAGACAAACTCGCCGGAAGCCCGAAAACGATGAGACACGGGCTTCGGAATCCGCCGCCGGGGCCGTGCAGAACGGAGCCAACGAAAGAGCCGAGGAGAAGAACAACGAAGAGGTCTCCACCGCTGCTGGCCGACGGCGGAGGCTTCCGCCGGCGGCGCCGGAGTTCCGGCTGGGACCGGGCGTCTCCACTGCGGCGGAAGGGTGGCCTTCGTGGCTGGTTGACGTCGCCGGAAACGTGATCAAGGATTGGAAACCCCGGCGTGCCAACACCTTCGAGAAACTTGACAAGGTAATCCCCGTCAACTCATGAGGTTGCGTGCTGCACCTTTGTATAGCATTAACTTCCGGGTGGGTAAAGGTACCTACTTTTATTAGAAGGGTACAATACCTGGATGCATGCGCTTTATATGCTTTTGCGTTGACATTTTGGTGGATTGGGAAAATGCTTACAGTATATGATCAGGGAAAAGGCACCAATTTCTCTTCGAGACAAAGAGTTCTCCCCAGCATTTTCATGTATATGCATGTTGAGGAGTTTCTTGTCCCAGCTTGAAAACAGATACATAGCTTCGGATGTGGATTGTATTAGTCTCATGCATTAGTAATTTGCCTATGGCAGAAAACGATACAACTTGAAAAAACTTTTCAAGAATCTCTGTACTACAGTATTAGTTTCTATTTTTCAATAACTCTGAATCTTGGGGGTGGCTGGGTGATGGTTCTGTTGTGCAGATTGGGCAAGGGACATATAGCAATGTATACAAGGCCAGGGACTTGATCACTGGGAAGGTGGTGGCCCTGAAGAAAGTAAGGTTTGATAACCTTGAGCCGGAGACTGTGAAGTTCATGGCTAGAGAAATACTTGTGTTGAAACGCCTGAATCATCCCAATGTGATTAAGCTTGAAGGTCTTGTTATTTCAAGGATGTCCAGCAGTCTTTACCTTGTGTTTGAGTATATGGAGCACGATCTTGCTGGCCTTACTGCCATGCAAAGCGTCAAGTTCACTGAACCTGAGGTAAATAGTGAAAAACAAAAGCATCTCTTTTTTATTTTTATTATTTCTTGTACTTTTTATAGGTTTTGATAATGTTAAATGTTGGGCTAGATGTACATGCTTTATTTTTCATATTTTCCTGGATTTGTGCTCTTTTTGGGTTATATATTGTCCTGCCGGCATTTCTAACAATTCTTTTGTATTTCAATGATTAGGGAAGTGTTTAGATTTTCTTTAAGTAACTGAATGGCTCTACTGTCATATATACCTTTGCCTTTTACCAGAGGCCAAATTCTTATTGCTGATGGCCCCTGAGCATTGGATTATATGATCATTATTTGTTGGTATATTTTCCACCATGTGCTCTCTGGATGCAGCTGATAGAACTTGCTTGGTTATTAGTCCCAAGAGCTGAAGGTCCAGGTGTCACTGACTCACTGCTATTGTTTCTTACGATTATTAGACTTTCACAGGTGGGATATGCACTGCGCCATATGTGCTTGAACCATCTTATATGGTTGACAACTTTCTTACTTCGCAATCTAGAAGTAGACCTGCTCCTTTTTTCTAGTGGTTATTTGGGAATTCCCAGGGGAACATGACATACTTGACAAGTGTCATTGAACCATCTTGCACGTCTAACAACTTGCTGATTTGATTTCCTTCTTAACATGGAACGTTAAGAAAGAGCAGAAGTACCTGCCCTACTTTGATCTACTTATCAAATTCATGTCGAAGTATATGCTTTACGTCCTCATTTGGATAATATTTTTTAGATAAAAGCAAGCACTGATGTGATACAAATTTTATTTGGTTCAAGCAAAATTGACACCCTGCCTAGGAATACTCTGTCTCATTACTTTCTTCAACTTCTCTTTTCACATTTTGAAGAAAGTGCAGTATGGTAGTTCCCTCAGTACTGTCTAGAGAAGCTCTTGCAAACTATTGGAAACTTGGTGAATGGAGAAATTCTGGGTTTGTAGTTTGCATTACTCATAAATTTATCTTTAATGTCACTATCAAGAAGCGCTGCTGAATCTGCATTTTGCGTTCTTTTCCCATGCAGTTGAACGTCCGGACGTCAATAAGTATTGCATCCAACTAATTCTTGTACTTAGTCCAAATTAATATCAAATGTAGGTGAGGGAAACAAGAACGAAGACAGATTTTCATCATTCCTATTAGCTAAATTCAGTAGTAAATTTCCTTGGAATATTTTCTTAAACATTGGTAGAATATAAGGGGTTACTTTCAATTTATTATCACATTTTGACCTCCCAAGACAGTATTTTTGGAAACAACTACATTTTCTGGGGACTACATTTTTTGGAAGCAACTACATTTTTGGACCAAGTAGTTGAGTTCAGAAGCAACTACATTTTCTGGGACTTCCAGGAGTTCACAACATAAATTCTAGGTGAACTTATTGAGTTATTTCAAGAACTTGGGAGCTTATTTGTTTTCTAGAAGATGTAGTTTGTTTTCTAGAGAAAGGTTATTTTAGTTTTAGATTCATCAGAAGCTCTCTCACCAGAAATTTCAAGTAACACTTTGTTCTTGTATAAACACTCATTTGTCGAATTTACCAACCTCTGCTTCATTTACTTTGAAGCTCTATCCTTGCTCCTAGTTGGGCCCTGTGAGTCTCGTGAATGTTACATTTTGGAAAAAGTCAATTCATGTTCATTTGCTAAGCATAAATATTTGAATAGGTTTGTCTTTGATTGTTGTAAATATGTATAGTTTAAGATATACTGGAGTTCTTTGCAAGTCTGACTGTTTGAGATGGACGCTGTTAAAAGTCTGACAGCTCCAACAATTTGCAATTATACGTAACTTTTGGTAATTTCCAATTTACTAGATTCATATTGTTACACCCACAAAGTTTTGTATTAACACCATAAACGTGAAAAGCTGATAAACTAATTTACTGTAAACTAGCTAAAATTTTTAGTAAACACTATGATGGTCTGATTTTGTCATCCTCATTATTTCCTTTTTTATGTTACGCACAGAATCCTGCCATAGTTGGGCATTATTCAACCAGCTTGTTGGTTACAGTTTATATCTTCTGGTGCAGGTCAAATGCTATATGAAACAGTTACTTTCTGGTCTAGAGCACTGCCACAACAATGGTGTCCTACATCGTGATATTAAGTGCTCCAACTTGCTAATAGACAATGAAGGAGTCTTGAAAATAGCTGATTTTGGGCTAGCTTCTTTTTTTGATCCTGAACACAAGAAACCAATGACAAGTCGAGTTGTCACACTGTGGTACCGTCCTCCTGAACTCTTGTTAGGGGACACTTATTATGGTGTTGGTGTTGATTTGTGGAGCGCTGGCTGTATTCTGGCAGAATTGCTAGCTGGGAAGCCAATATTGAGGGGACGAACGGAGGTACTTTGATTTAGGTCTGGTTCGTGGATTACGACAATTTTTTTGGTTGATAATACTCTAAGCTTCATATAGATGCTATAAATACTAGATCAAAGATGATTTAGATGCTGAACTAAGTATCGGAAAACCTATAAGAACTTATAACATGATGACACTACGACGGTGTGGATAGCTTGTCTAGTAGTTTGATGTTTTTGGTCCGATGAGGAGATTTCTGACTTCGGCTGAGGATTGGTTATTCTACTTGTTTTATGAAATTGATATTTTTCCAACTCTGAAGTTTATAATTTATTTTGTTCTGTAGGTTGAGCAACTACACAAGATATTTAAATTATGTGGTTCTCCGACTGAGGAATACTGGAAGAAATCCAGATTGCCAAATGCAACTCTTTATAAACCTCAACAACCTTATAAACGTTGCATAATGGAGTCATTTAAGGAATTTCCGCAATCTTCTCTTGGTCTGATAGACACTCTTCTTTCTATAGATCCTGATGCACGAGGCAGCGCTACTGCAGCATTGAATTCTGAAGTAAGTAAATCTTCAACTTTCTATGCTTTCGGCCAGATCGAACAGAAACTACCTTTGTAAACTGGTCTATGAGATGTTTGGTGCTGAATAATGTAGTTATCTACCATGACAAACGGAATTGTTTTCAGAAGCTTAGGTATTCATTTTGTGTTTTAAAGCAGACCTTTCTTTTTAAACTTTCTTTCATATAGAGGTTGTTCAATTGGCACACATCCCTTTTGTATCCATTGAGCTAAATGTCATAGTTTGTCGTTGATAATAATCTCCCTTATTCTTGTACAGTTGTACTGGTACTAATTTTGATGTGCTGTTTATGACCAGTTTTTTACAACTGAACCGTATGCCTGTGAGCCATCAAGCTTACCGAAATTTCCTCCTAGCAAGGAGATGGACATAAAACTGAGAGACGAAGAATCAAGAAGGTGCTTTTACTATCTTCTCTATCTTTAGTAACTGTCTTACCAAATACTTAATCATGTGCTGACACCGGGCTAACCGTGTAGGCAGCAAGGTCTACATGGAAAACCTCACACAATTGATGGTAATAGACGAGGTAGAGTACGTGACAAGGTCCGTGCAATTCCTGCTCCAGAAGCTAATGCGGAACTCCAAACAAATTTGGATGTACGTCAATAGTTTCTCCAATTCATATTTTTGCCATTATCCCCATGAAATCAGAACCTATATCTTGTTGCTGCATAAAGAAATGAAAAGAAGAAATGATTGTGATTTCAGAGAAAATTCTAATCTCAACTAGGTTAGGCTGGTCGAACTAAGCACATGACTAATATATGTGGTTGCAGTCTCCTTGAACTGTGTATGTGTACCAATTACATGACAAGTACATTGGCCAGACCCGCTACAACTTTCCATGATTTCATCTTTGCATCTGCAGTTCTCTCATTAAAATTCATTTACATCTTCTGCAGAGGCTATGGATCATGTCAGATGTTAAAGCCAAGAGCAAGAGCGAAAAATTCCCACCGCCCCATCGGGATGGAGCAGTCGGCCATCCTCCCGATGCATCTCAAAATGGCCCTATATCATTTGCTGCAGCTGGTTCTTCATTTACCTCCTCAATTTTTGATCCAAAGTCATCAAGATCACTGCGAAACAACGGTGCATCTAAAAGTGCAGCTTCAAGGAGGAAAAACATTAAAGAAGAGCCTCACTGGGCTCCTTCTCGACAATTTATCAAAGCATTCTATCCATCCACCATTGGGTGGTCGATGGATTTCAGGTTCGGCCGTAGATCAGCAGTTTCAGAAAATGTTGGCAGTCGAAGGTAGAGCCGCAGGCCTGTAAATTTTTTCTGATAATTAGATGTACTTATCAAGTGTATACTATGTGTTCTTAAGTTCTTTGGTTTCGCTGTCGATGTAAACCATAACTGGGTTTTGTGTAGAATCAACACAAAATGAATTCTGAATAGAGGAGTATAGGTGAAATCTGTATATTCTCAGGTTTTCCCAACTGTGAAGTCTGTATATTTTCAGGTTTTCCTAACTATTATTAGAGACTATAAAAGAATCCAACCAATCTTCCCACATCCTGCATGCAACTTTTCAGGTTGTTATCCAACGAGAATGTCGACGAATACTAGAAAAGCAGAGCATGATGAGATGTATAAGATCAAAACGACAGCAACATCAATTCGTAGTTTGACACATTTAAAGAATTGAACTTCTCTAGCAATGAAAACTCTAGGCATTCAAGGTACAGAGTACTACGTACAGCAAAGCATGAGCTGAAGCTGAAGGCATTTCACTAAGTTTATTGCATCTTTGGAAGAGAGCACAAGTCACTAATGTTTCATCAGCCTTTAGACCATAACCACATAAACGACATGGAAATTGAAAACTAAACAGAATGAATATAAAACATATAAAGAAAAAATAATAGAAAATTACTGTACATACAGATTAACAGTATGCGAACTCGGTCACCTCTTCTGTTGTTGCTCAACTTAAGGCCTACCAAAGAGTCCCCATAAACTTGCGCCATACGACACGACGAGCTTCTGCAAATAACCAGGTGCACAGGCCACCACCATTTCTTAGAAGGCATGACTGCTGCTAATATGGACACCAAATACTTATCCAGATTTTGCACAAATGGATGCAAGAGTTGAACTGCAGAAACTGTTCCCTTTTCTTCCTTCCAGAAAATTCTCCAATTTCCAGCATATTTCATGAGTGCTAATAGAACTTTTGCCAGAGCCTCCTCCTCGCCAATGTCGCCGATAGAACTTTGAAAAATTATATACATTAGCAGAGATTTCATATGATGATTTTGGTTTGTCTGACATTACTCATTGCCCTTGTGATGTTCATTTGAGTTAGAACTAAAACATCAAGTGGAAGACACGGCACATAGAACATACCCCTTTTCCGTGTTTTGCGTTGCAGCCTTTGGAGCCTAATGTCACCACAGCCCATTGGCAGTGTTTTGGCAAGAAATTCAAGGGCCGACTCTGACTCTGCATTGTATCTTTACCCCTGAAATTAGTTAGTCAAAGTTAATATGGATTAGGCTAAGTATTTTGCAATCCAACCTCAGAAGAATGTAGCCGGGGATTCACATCTGCCATCTGCCAAAAGATAATACATCATGTATGTAGCCGAGTATTACCTCAAAACTGGCCAGATTAAGTGAAACAGAAACTTCCTGAAAATTCTTTGATTTCTAACATAATTCATGAGCATGCCTGAAAATTCTCTTGCGCCAGTGCAGTACCCGAATTTGCAATCCTACAAAAATTCTCTTTAGCAAGCCTGTGAATTTGGCGTCCCTTCTTCACAAATTTCTAGCAATGAGACGAAACCCCACTCACCCAATTGCCCAAGCGTTTTCCTTGGGATTACTCAAAACATTCAGGAGATGCATGATTATCTTTCGTACAAACATTCAGACCCCGGTCCAAGCACCCGTAGTAAATTATTAGACTACTCTTTGTCAAGATTTCAAGAACAAGAAGAGAAAGAATGCAATTTCCATCTAAGACTTTCAAATATCAGTTGCAGAAGAAGTCAAGTTTGCAGCAGTTGTGTAGTGATGTATATATACAGCACCAAACTCAAAAATCAGTTAAAACTCCTACCTGACTAGAAGACGCACTTAGACTAACAGAGACATCCTTTACAAATGAGAGTTATAAATCTGCAGCATTTCTAATTTCTTCACTCTTCTGAGATTTCAACACTTCTAAATGGTGGGGATAAAAGATAAAACAGAAAAAACGATATTTCTGATTCTGAATGAACTAAACTAGATGTCCTTCTCCCACTCTAACTCTATTTATTAACATTAATTAAATATCCGACCATCTCCTATTCCTATTTACATTTAATTAACCAACCTTACTATATAAAGGTCCCTGCAAAACAAGAAACAACAAATACAAACCTCTTCCTTTCAAGATTTCCTACAGCTTCTGGCTTACTCTGCGTATTGTTTCACCTCTCTGTAAATTGTGTTTCCATGGCCGAGGCTGGGCTTCTTAATTTTCTTGGCCACAAGAATGATCATCACCCATTCTTGTTCTCACCCAATGATTCTCAGTCTCAGCCTAATCATTTCCTGCGGAGGAATTTGATTTTTGGCAAAGCGAATAATTACCAGTATATGAACGTGATCAGTCATGGGTCTTACGGCGTTGTGTATAAAGCATGTGACAAGAGAACAGGCGAAATCGTGGCCATGAAGGAGGAGTGTTGCGGATTGTCTACGACAACCTTGAGGGAAATCGGCATTCTCAAGGCTCTTCCTCAGCATCCTGCGGTTGTGGAATTCAAAGAAGTGGTTCTAGATGATTGGGATCGTGTTTTCGTCGTAATGGAGCACGTGGAAAGCGACCTGAAAAGATTCATGGACGTCAGGAGACAGCCGTTGCGTCCAAACGAAGTGAAGTGCATGATGAAGCAGTTGCTGGAGGGCGTCAAATTTCTGCACGACAATGGAGTGATGCATAGGGACTTGAAGCCATCAAACATTCTGATCAACAAAAAGGGTGAAGTGAAGATATGCGACTTTGGTCTGTCTCGGCAATTCGAAAGAGAATGGGGATGCTACACTCCTCGTGTTGTAACTCGTTGGTATAGAGCCCCAGAAATCCTTGCTGGAGCGGAGACGTATTCAACCGCAATCGACATGTGGTCAGTTGGTTGTATAATGGCAGAATTGCTGTTGAAGGAGGTGCTTTTCAAAGAGAAGTGTGATGTTGAGCAGAGAAGCAAGATATACACGTATCTTGGGCGTGGCAAAGCGGACGACAATCTGTTTATAAGCAAGTTTCTTACAGCTGCAGCCAATTCAGGAGCTCCATTGCTTACGGAACATGGATTTGATCTGCTGAAAAAGCTTTTGGAGTATGATCCAGATAAGAGAATAACAGCAGAAGCTGCTTTGAATCACGGCTGGTTCAAGGAATTCGATCCTTACTTTTTCTGGTTTAGCAATAGGCACCACTCATACCATTTGGCTGACAATTGAAGCCTCAAACATTTCTTGTACAAATACATCTGCACAAATGCTTATCAATGTTATGGATAATATGAGTTTGTTTGCGAGATTGTGTGTTTATAACTATGAATGGGTTTTTTTACTAATGTTCAAGTCGTCCAACACTCAACTACTTTCTTACATTGTTTAATCATATAGTTAAGATAATCAACTGTATGTTCCACTTTCTTTGAAAAATGGTAATTTTGTAATGAATTCACTTTTTTTTGTATGTAGTACAATCCATTTTGAAAAAAGAAAACATATAATGTACCAAATCCCTTCTTGTTGGCAAAATTAATTTTTTTGTAGAAAAAGGTACAACTTATATCACAATAAAAAATAAGTATTGCTTATAAAAAAAGTGAAAAATAGCTAAAAGATAAAATGGATAGTGTTTGGAGGAAAGATCATTAATGCTGAAATAAACTGAATGATTAAATATCATTTTGCTCTCATGCATTGAAAAGATACTATTTTTTCTTGATGCGGATGTGATTCTTGAATTTGGAGCAATACACAAACTTCAGTCGGAGTACAAGAAAAAGGCCTTCTAGCAATGGATTTTGTTATGAAATTTAAGTATTTTACTAGTATGTGTTAACATACTAAGATGTCTGTGCAAAATAATCTAAATATAATATTCAACATA
This sequence comes from Sesamum indicum, assembly GCF_000512975.1. Classification (NCBI taxonomy): domain Eukaryota; kingdom Viridiplantae; phylum Streptophyta; class Magnoliopsida; order Lamiales; family Pedaliaceae; genus Sesamum; species Sesamum indicum. The sequence goes on from NC_026147.1 coordinate 12,585,009, forward strand.
GGTAGAGAGGAAAAAGAAAAGAAAAAAGAAATTAGTGAGAGTATGAACTTTCTCATTTGTTTTTATTTAACTACAATCTTACAGACACTTAATTATCACAAGTTGACACAATCCACACTTTGGTTCCAATTCTGACAAGGGCGGTAAGAAATTTAGCACAAAGCCAAGTTGAGTGTTGTAGTTGTTGTTGGGGCAAACCATGAGAACCCCAGTATTAAAAAGGTTAAACAACCTTGGATCTTTTAGGATTCTCAATTGAAAACTTAAGTACTCAAATTATTTTTTCGACCCATAATTTTTTCGGGATAAATTCAAATTATCCCCCTAAAATATTGAAAAATGGCAAAAACTCCTAAAAAAAAAAAAAAAAAAAGAGCAAAGAGCCTCCCCAACCTTTAATAAAGAAACATATTACCCCTCTCTCTGCTGGACAATGTAGTTCACTCGCCCATTAGGTAATTTTATATGTAAGCTTTCCCTTTCTTTTTTCTTAAATAAAAGCATATATATTGTTGTTAATTCTAATTTGGTGTGCCTTGTTTAAATGCAGGTCTAATCGGAACTGTCACGGGGCCATCAGGAGGTCTTCCTGTGATGGAACTACGTAGGAGGAAGTTGATACTTAAAATAAATTTTAAATTATTTTTTTATTTTATTTCTATATTATATACTAATGTTTTTTTAAGATGAGACATTTCAGTTAGTGGAGGAACGTGTTTCATAGTCGCCTAGAATTCAAGGATGCATGAGTTGCCTCCCTAGCAACAACCGTTGGATGAGCACAACAACCAGTGAGGGATGCTTAGACTCAGTCTCCTGACGGCGATTAGATTAAGACTTTCAAATATCAGTTGCAGAAGAAGTCAAGTTTGCAGCCGTTGTGTTCTGATGTATATATGCAGCACCAAACTCAAAAATTAGTTATAACTCTGTTGCATTTCTAATTTCTTCACTCTTCTGAGATTTCAACTCTTCTAAATGGTTGGGATAAAAAATAAAACAGAAAAAACCATATTTCTGATTCTGAATTGACTAAACTATATATCCTACTCGGACTCTAACTCTATTTATTAACATTAATTAAATATCCCACCATCTCCTATATAATCCAACCTGACGTCCATTAAACCAAGAAATCCTTTCCAGCGATGCAACAAGAGTTGCTGATTTTCTTCATTAGTTTTTCATTTTTGGAAGAACAGCTTTTGCTGCCATTGACAACTGCCATGGCCCGTTTCATTCTCTTGGCAACAACATCTACTCATCATCATCCATTCTTGATGGAACTAAGTCATTCAACATCTGATCTGATGATTTCTTGGGACGAAATTTGATTTCTGGAAGGGCGAAACATTATGAGTCATAGAGGTTACGGCATCAAGTTTCTTCAAGAGAATGGAATGACGGATAGGGACCTCAAGCCATCCAGCAACAAAATCGGCCAATTGAAGATGTGTTACTTTGGTTTCAAAGAGGGTCGGATCGTACAGTCACATATCATCAATTCGGCCCTTTTGTTGGAAGGTTTCAGGTCCCCATGCATCATCCCATTCTCACGACGAAACTTAACGCCCTCCAGCAACTGCGCTCTGTCAAGCACTTCACTTCATTGGGACTCAATGGTTGTCTTCTGACGTCCATCAAACTTTTCAGGTGGTTTTGCAGCTGCTCCATTGGTAATGATCAGGCCCAGATATCCCTCCCTTAGCTGTTCTCAGTTCCAGTGTATATATGAAGCAGAGGGTGATGGGATTCTCTCATGTTTACTTGGGGAGATTGATGACTACTGCACTGATTTCATGGGGCTTTTTGCTAATTGTCTAATTAATCAAGTCGTTAAGTATTAATTCTTACTGTCTGAAATATATTTCTTGTATGCTGCATTTGTAGAAAATTATGCCTTAAATGCTTATGGTTTCTGTGCAGAATATAAATTTGTATTCAACCCCAAATGCCTCAAGTGTAGTGTGTCTGTGTCAGAAGGAGTGTATCTGTATCTTTTGTATTCTTTTGGAGATTTACTGTTACTAATTTCATGGACTTTTTCCTCATTTTAAGCCATTAAGGATCAAATGTTAGTCTATCAATTAGTAGTTATTATTAAGATAATTAATTCTAATGGTTTCAAATATTAAAGAAATATTTTTTTAAGATTATAAAATATTAAATTATAGGTTAAAAATAAATTATTGAAGTATCCGAATAAAAATGTATAAGATCGTTGAATTTATTATATATATATATACACACTACTAACAGTAATTTTATATTTAATTTGAAGAAAAACTTGTTAAAATCTTAAAAATAATGCTTAAGTAATTATTTTTATTTCTATTAAAGAAGTTTATAAATTTTTAACATTTTATTTTTTAATCTTATAAGCTCATTAGTTATTTAAAAAGGTTACCAAACACTTTGTAATATGTCAGAAATTTTAATTATAAGATGTTTTAAAAAATATGGATTGCACTTTTACTCTTCATACTATATCACTACTTCGAAACGATCTTTTGGTACTCAAAATATCAATTTTTTGAAGAATTTGATCCTTCTCCTCAAGTGTCTGTTAAAATTGAAAAAAGTTGGCCAACTTAGTGATGTTGGAGAACAATGTTTGGGTATGTTCTCCTCGGCTTGTGTTGCAATCTTACGTTTCTTGATATCTATTATCAACACTAACTACAAATTTGCAGTTGGTAATGAGAATGGAAATCAAGAAAAACAAGATTGTAACACGAACCGAGGAGGATACGCCCAGTCAGCTTCTCTGACAAGATTGTGTTTTACAATGCGATTGTATTCCTCTCAGCTAATTTTTTTGCACTTTAATATATTATTAAAAATTAATTTTATATAATTAATTTATAAAAAATTAATTAAATGAAATTTAAAAAAAAATAAAAAACTGACCAAATTGTGGTTTTAAATCACGATATGAACACATCTTTTAAAAAATAATTATTTTTTAATCCGAGTCACGGTTTATTAGTATATTTAAATAAAGTATATTAATATAATTTATTTATTTTTTATTAATAAAAAATATTAAACCAGGGATATTGGGCCTACTTTTTCACAAATTTTGTAATGGGGCCTGCAAAAAATACATTACCACTCGCCCAAATAATAATTAGTTGTTGTAACAAATAGAAATTTTCATAAAAATAGGATGACATAGAATCATAAAGTGGCAATTGATCATGAGAATGAGTATTGCAAAATGCTATGCTTTACTAATGGGAAGAGGTTCGCTTTTATAGCCTTAATGCCCTACCATTTGAAGTAATTCCTCCTGGGCTTGCCATATAAGAATCGGGTTTGAGGTCGAGCTCACAAAAATAAAATCGAGTCCAACTCAAACTCAACTCATTTATACCCCTAAAAAAGAGGACTCTGAGGAGAACCAAGGGGAGGCTTCCTTGAGGAAGCAAAAAGAGGGAACGGAATGGCTCCAGGCCACAAGGATAGTATGAAGGAGGCGCCACTAGTGGTGGGTGATGAGGGGGTAAGGGCTACCAGTCTTATTCACTTGGTTATTAATCGTATTCTTCAAAAATGCCCTAAAAACACTGGTAAGGACAGAATAATCCTTGCTTTGGCAACAACCGCCAGAAATGAAATGTTGGCAATGTTGATAATATGCACAAAACAAATGCACATGCTGAACCCCTACCTACCATATACCCTTCTCCTACACACCAATCTGCATTTAGCACAAAATTATTGACAGCTTATTCCAATATAAAAAAATGATGATATTTCTCTAACAAATTTCAGTAGAATAAATAATCCATTCCTCAATCTTAAATTATTGCTACATCATAAGGGCAGGGTCCACATCATACTACTAACTTCAATAGGCCATCACAAAACAATCCCAGTTGCAAGAACTCAGACAAATTCATCATACAGATATAGAAAATTTGAGATGAGATTAACAACACCCACAACATAAAGAATCTGGCAAATTTTGCTGCCAATTATTAGAGGATCAAGAATGGGTTGTTCCGGATAGTGATCGAACAAGAACGCTGATGAATCCCAGAAAGCAGAGCACCAAAGGGATTTATAAGATCAAAAAGGTAACATCAACTAGTAACATTACACATTCAAAGGTTAACAAAGTGATATAGTACTAGATACAGCAAGGCATGAGCTGAAGCTGAAGACATTTTCAATAATTTTATTGCATTTTGGTAGAAAACATAAGCACAAGTCACTAATCAGGTTAGGTCACCAAACTGAGAAAAAAATGGCTCTAAAACACAACCTTTCATCAGCATTTAGACCATAACAACATTTACTTCTCTACCACAGCTTATAAACAATGTGGAAACTGGAAACTAAACAAATAAATATAGAAAAATACAAAGAAAAAATAATAGACAAATTATTGTACATACAGATTAACAGTATCCAGACCCTGTCACCGCTTCTACGTTTCTCAACTTAAGGCCTAACAAAGACTCCCCATAGCTTGCCCCTGCCAAGACTGTCGAGCAGCCTCTTAGCACCCTCAACATCCGACTCGACAAGCTTCTGCAAATAACCACGTGCCCCAGCCGCCACCATTTGTTTCCGGCATTTCTTGGAATGCACAACCGACGCTAATATGGACACAAAATACTTCTTATCCAAGTTTCTCAATAATGGATCCAAGAGTTGAACTGCAGAAAGTATTCCCTTTTCTTCCTTCCTGAAAATTCTCCGGTTTCCAGCATAATTCATGAGCAATGATAGAACTTTTGCCGCAGCCTCCTTCTCCTCAATGGCCTTACCTTCTAACATGCTCACCAAGAGATGAATGCATCCCATTTCACCCAATTCCTTTCTTGTTTTATTGTTGTAGGCCAAATCATACAATGCTTCTGCAGCTAAAATTCTCACTCCTAGAACTGCACAATTCAACAAACCAACGATGCGGTGGAGGAAACCATTTGCGACAAGAAACTCGGCAATATTCGGGCACGAGGCGAATGTCTTCACCATCTGAACAACCACCTCAAGGTTTTGAGCAGTAGGAGCAGAATCCCAGAAACTTTTCACACTCTCAATTCCACCTTCTCTTGCGACGAGCAATTTCAGATCATCATCTCCCGACACCAAATTACACAAACACCCAATTGAATTCTCTTGCGCCAGTGCAGTACCCGAATTACACAATCCTAATAACGTCAGGACTGCATTTTCTTCGATAAAATTCTCTTTAATTTCTTCAAAAACAGCTAAATTCCGCAAAACCCCAGCTGCCAAAGCCTGAGAATTTGGCGTCCCTTCTTGACAAATTTCTAACAATGACGAAACGCCACCTCTGGACCCAATTGCCCTAGCGTTTTCCTTTGAATTACTCAAAACTTTCAGGGCAATGCACGATTTTTCTTTCGCGAAGACGCTTCCGGATTCAAGCACCCGCAGCAAATTATTCAGCAACACCAAACCCTCAGCAATCAAAACATGCTTGCTAGACTCCACAGTCGAGATTTTTGCAATCGCAGTGACTGTTTTTTCCTTAATTTCAGACGAACAGCTGGAATCCAGCAAGTGAACAAGTACCGGAACTATCCCCTGCGCCACCGCAATTAACACGTTCTTATCATCTTCCTGCAATAGCCCTAGAAGCAAATCGAGGGCCATGCTCTTCGACTCGGTTGACCCGATCTGCAGCCGGGTCATCAAATTTCGGGCCTCCACCCGGACCGATTCCCTTTTACTGGAGGAGACAATTGCCGGCAATGAAACGGCGGCGTTCTCCGAGAGAACACCACTCTTGAAGAGTACCTCAAGGTCGTTGATGTGGGCATCGAGCTTGGCAGATAAAGAGTCCACCTCGCTCTGGGTTTTGAGCTTGCCACCCGGGGGAGTGGGTGAAAGGCAGACAGAGGCAAGAGATGAGGCGGCGGAGCAGGTGGCGGAGAGGGAGCGGAGAAGGTCAGCAGAAAGAGGGTTTTCTGCGGCGGCGGCGGGAATAGAGAGGTCGGAGAGGCGATTTTGTAGAGTGATAAGCTTGGTAGTTATGAGAGACCATTTGCCCTTCAAGATTTGGACATGGGTAGTGGATTGTGAGAGGGATTGGAGCTGGTGGTGTATGTCTGTGAGCAGTGGATTGATGGGTTCTTCATCTGCCGCTTCTTTCATGGCTTTGGAGGGGAATGGGGTTGGAGGTACTGAGGAGAAGAGGTTCCGCGAGTACTGTTGGGTAACGACGGGGGCACGCATTTACGGGAAATAGCAAAATGATAGACCGACAAGCGTGGACGCGGGCCGAAGAGCGTGGACTTCAAACTGCAAAATGTAAATGATTCTTTCATTTTTCTACTTTGTTTTTTTTGAATTGAAAGCATTGACTTCAAAGATAATTACAATAATTATGGATTTCAAAGATAATTACAGTAATCATATATTAATTAATAATATTATATAAATTAAATTATAAAATAATATTTCACAAATATAGTGAGATTCGAACTCATAATTTCTAAAATTATGGGCCCTCAACTTCAACAATTGAATTAGACGTCATTGACGTTTCTTTCATTTTGTTATAGGATTTTTTTATTAAATTTTTTATTTCAAATCATATTATATTTTTTTGTTTTTTTGAATAAAATGTATTTTGATACTGAATATCTTTTGGTACCTAAATAATTATAAATGACTCAATTAGTATATGATTTTTACTATTAATATCGACTTGATACCCAATTGAATTTTTTTATTTCTTTTCTCTATTTTTTTAATTAATAACTATTCTACCCTTAAATTTTAAAATAAAATATAATAAATATACTTTAAAAAATTGTATAAATATCATCAATATAAAATTTATTTTAGCTATTCTGCTTTTATTTTCAGATTTGATTATCAAAATTATTATATTTTTTGGGATTTTTTACTTTATAAAAAATTATTATTAAATAGCTTAATAATAGTGAAGCGAGCCCACTCAAGGAATAAATTTAAAGTAGTACGTTGTTTTCTAATTAATATAATAAAGATATAGGTACGAAGTATTTTTATTCTTCGTCAAACATATTTATTTGCATTTATGTAAGATATTAAAATCTTGTTGCAAAAACTTGAAGTTAGGTTCAAAAGCTTAAGCTTTATCTCATAAAACTCCAAAAACTAAACTGAAAATTATTATTTTTTTTATGTTGCAATATGTCTTGAATTTTGGTTTTAATACAATGAATTACTAAATAATGTTTTACCTTATAACTATTTATAAGTAAAGTTAGTGAAATTATTCTCAAATATAATAATCAAATATTGAACTTGGAAGTCTGATTCAAATAAAGACTAAATATATTTTGAATTTATGCAAATTTTGTCTTTCGTATATTAATTATTTTTATTTTAATAATCATAACATAAAAAGATTACAGGAAATAAATGAAAAATATCAATTAAATAATAAAGCGATATTTAACAGTTAAATTAGGGTATAAATTGAGTCATTTGTAATTATTTATGTATTAAAATGATATTAATAGTGAAACTCGGGTATCAAAATAAATTTTACTCTCTCTCTTTTTTTTTTTTGTGATTCATAATTAATTATGAGATAATAATTATAAAATTTTAATTTACAATTTCATAATTGATTGTGCAGATGTAGATTGCGTTTAAATCCCAAAAGTAATTAGCTTTCTAGGAAACGTAATACGTATGAAATTTAATTTTAAAAGTGATTATTTAAAAAGATATCAGACATCAGGAAAAAAAAATTATGTTTATGTATTTGAGTCCCACTAATGTGCATGTATTAATCTATTTTAATATTAGTTGTTTGTTTACTGTAATAATAGTTATTGATTAGTTATACACATATGATATTTGTAATTGACATATATCAACGAACTATTATTTTTGAATCATCAATATCAAATATTTATATCTAATAACTACTAACAAATACGACAATCATATACTAATTATCAATATCAGATAATTATAGCTAATCAACAACTACTATTAAAGTAGAATAGCATCCCACACATTAATGGGATTTGAACCCATGATCTTAACGTCATGAGGCCTTAACTTCGTTAATTGAACTAGATTGGCGACATATATCAACTATTGATAATTGAAATTTATGTTTGAATTGTAGCCTATTCACTCAACCCAAAAAAAAGAAAAACTCATTCATTACAGCAAGTCGTATTTTTTAAATTGATTGAACTGGTTTCAGTGTCAATCATAATTAATATATCAATAATCAACGTCCAAATATTTAAAATTAGACAACGATTATTATATAATTGACTAGTAATTTATCATTAAAATAGAACAACACTCGTACATTGATCGGAATTTAAATTCATTACTTCGCAATTAGTCTAACCTCATTGACTATAGCAAGTAGTGTAATAAATTCTATGTATCTAGCTCCTTAATTAAAACTATTTTGAATTTTCTAATCTAAATTAATGTTGCATTTTATATTGCATCTAATTGATTTGGCCCTGTAATTGAGTAAATCAAATATATATCTTCAAATACAAATGTAAGTTTTTATACTATTTAGTCCCTTTCTTAATAATTATTTTTGACATTAAATTCCGTCAAAATCACATTGATGTGCATAAAAATTAGTTGGTCCAAAGAGATTCAATTGGTCCAAGAAAAGGTTCATAATATTCTAGGAGGCCTTGGAATGTAGCCTTGACGGATGCCCTTCATAAAACAAATTGGCAAAGGAATGAGGCTAAAAGCATCCCCTACTCGGATCATGATCAAAGTCCGACATATATTCGGCGCAAAAGGCCCAAACACATGACAATTTATTCTCCCACGTGGCATCTCGTCAATCCCAAGGTGTTGCCACATTGGACCACATCAACTCTAGAGGACCCCTTGGCTGTTGAGACTACTCACAGGTGAGAGATCTCCCAAGACAAAGTAAGTATGGAATGACTCCCTGACATTTAGGATTCTTTGGTAGTTAAGATTCCTTGCAGACGATGGAGGTGCCCCCAAAGTCCTAGATTCCTTGGCAGCTTGAACTCCCTAGTGGTTAGGAATCTTTACTAATGAAGGGTCCACCCAATTCGAAGATAAACATTCAACAACAATATTAACAGAAGATAAGATCAAATTATGACTTATCCATAAGATTTTCATCCACTTTCCCCGCAAATTGAGGAAATGA
>NC_026147.1:12594179-12638055 GCF_000512975.1 Sesamum indicum
AAATGCAGGTTTACTCTTCCATATTGAGGGCACTTCCTGAGACCTTCTTGACACATTTCTCACTCTCTGGACATCCCCACGTCCCTCACACTTCTCTTACTCTCTAAATCATCTCTCTCACTCTTTAAACATTCTCTAAGCACTCTACAAGTACATTATCACGTGTTTTTGTATTTTTTACCGACTTTATTCAGTATATATTAATTTCAATTATATTTATTTATTTTTGTTGGCTTTATTTAATCTCAAATCCACTACTAACTTGGGCGTCGGAATGCTAATATTTTTTTTGCAGGCCCCTTCCCTTCAAGATTTGCATTTGCTTTGACCCAAATTTTGAGCATAGTCTATGTCCATTGGATCCGTACGTTTTTTAAATGTATCACACATTATGATAAAACACTAAACTCCCGAGTGCAATTATTTTTCATTCAATTACTCATTATGTTCATTAATTTTTTATTTTTTTTTGTTTACCTTAGGATTGAGGTTCATTTTGTAATTTAGCTGCAATCTACATTTATATATAATCACTAATAAAATTATGATTTTTTTAAAAAATTATAAAATTATAAATTCAAGCATTGTTATAAGTTAATAATTTTTTTTCTAAAATCAATTATGCAGTCCTCAAATTAAATTAGAAACAAATAGATGACACATATACATAATCAATAACATCATATATTTAGTGAAATATTTTATATGCTCATTTTATGTAAATTTAATAAAATATAAAAATAATTATAATATTTTTTCATGAGGTTTGGTATAATTAAATATAAAAATTATGTGATTTAAAAAATTATATGTAGTACTTGTAACGTTTGTCTTCATCCAATAAATGAATATGTATTAGTCAAATTTCACAAAATTTGCTAAATTTGGTCAAAAAAAATAAAAAAAAATCTATATTTGGCCCCCCACTAACTTATTATGAAAATTATAAGTCAAAGAATTTTTTGCTGACCAAATAACCAAACGACCATTTTACATCTTCACACGTTAATGGATATCAGGAGTTACATCTTCACCCTTATAACAGTAATTAGGTTTTCGTCCAATTTTTGTGGTTTAACTTATCAAAATGTCATTTTAAATTATGAATTATCATTTTACATATTTTTATATTTTTAAAAAATATTTTGATAAACTAATATGATCTATGAATTATTTATTTTACTCAGCCTCAATTGTTTTATATTTTTTTTCAAATATTCTTTTTAGAAAAATCAGTTGGTGTAAAATAGTAATTCCACCACAGCATTCCAAGGCTACATAATGATTTTGTATTTGAGATGGTGTTTATAATTTTTTAAATAATAAAAAAATCATAATTATATCAAATATCTTAATACATTATTGTAATTTATATAAAATATAACATCAATATGAACAGAAAAGAAAAAGATGAGTGAAGGAAACGCGCCAGCAGATGAGAGTGGAAAGGGAGGGAAGGACATGAATTGGGAGGCGAGCCAGAAGGAAGTGGGAGTCCTAAGGGGTGTGAATTAACAGGAGCAGCAAAATATATGGGGCCCCAAATATAATTACTCAACTTTTGAAGTCCTTTGACAGGTGTACTCCGAAAGTTCCTCTCCCCTTCGCCGCCCACCAGTTTCTCTAAACTCACCGCCGTTCACCAACATTATTCTCACCCATAGTCTCCTTTCTCGCCAGCGCCGCGCACTTGGCCGGCGCGCTGCTCACCCACTTTTGTAGTGTCAAAAATATCTTTTAAAATTATAATATTTTAAAATTAATTAATTCAATTTTAATAGTTATAAAAATCAGTATTTTGATAAAATTCAATTTTTATTAAAATAATTAAATATTACAATCTATAAACTATAGTTTCTATTAGAAAATCAGTAAGTAAAATGATAAAAAATAGTATAAAAATTAATTAATAAAATATAAAATACATATAAAAATTTAAAAACATAAATAGTGTTTTAATATTCAGCACGAGCAGGATTCGAAATTAAAGCTAAAAATTAACATTAAATTCAACACCAAATTTCCAAAATAAAAATCGAATATGAAATCAAAATTTTTTTATTCTATTTAAATAAATATTAAAATTTCAATTTCAATTCGATTTAATTAGATTAGTTTGCTAAAATATCCAAATAGGGTATTTTTGTTTTGACTTTTTACAGGTGAGGTCATCTTTTGGACAGCGGGAGCAGTGGAAAAGGAGGGAGAGGAGAAAGGGGCGAAAGTGCGAAAAAGCAGAAAGATGAGGCAAAAAGTGAAAAAAGTAAAAAGTGTAGGGGTATTAAATTGAAGGACGCATCGAAAAGGTGGTGTGATATGATATCCTGCATGCAGCTGTTGCTTCATAGGTGATGATTCAGCCAATCACTGACAAGTCAACCTTACCTTTCTTTTTAATCATTGAACTATTGATGATTTCTTTTTTTTTCAGCAGTATTTCTATGATTACCTTTTTTTCTTTTACTTAAATATACTGTGACTGCAAAACGTTTATTACTCCAATGTTTTTTTTTTTTTTTTGAAGTTTATTGTAATTATAAATATTTTTTAATAAAAAAATATAAATAAATGTTGATTTAAATGTTTATTTAGAAAAGAGCTTACTTCATTATCTTTTATTAGGTTTACATATGATTTTTATTGTGAACTATTAAACTGTTTTTTTAGATTATAAATTATAATTTTTTAATTTTTTAAAATATTTTTATGGACTAATATTTTTTATGGGCTAACTAATTATATTTGGGAAGGATATTTATAATTTTTTAATAATTAAAATGCATTCATTATTATGACAAATTTCACAGGAGGTAGCTATAATTTACTGTTAAAATAAATACTCTTCAGTTTATTGTTGAATGAAATTGAAAATAATAATGTTATTATTATTATTGGACTGCTTAAATTAAATTAATTTACACAAAAAAATTAAGTAATTCTCTTACCAACTTCTGCAATTTATTAACAAAACTATAAAATTAAGTTATTTTTTAAACAGTCCAACTTTAATTTTTTTTTCATGTTTAACTTTTATTTTTAAATATTCCAAATCTTTACTGTTGTTTAATTTATAACTTATTTCCATCACAAAAATAAAATATTTTGTTAACACCCTTTAACTGCTATGTTGTTTTAATAAACAATAATAATTTATAATTTTGTTATTCATAATGGTAAGATATTAAATTATAACAAAAATATTTATTATATAAATAAGACACACATTATTATTATTATTATTATTTTGTTGATAGTAGTTAATTTTGAGTAGATGCAGGCGTTATGTTTTTGACGTATTTGTTCTTTTAATGGGAGATTATTATACAATAGATTAATGCATTGCCGTCGAGTTTTTGTTTGATTATTAGCGGAAGATATGAATATCAAAGATCCAAATGTTATTAGATGTTTAATTCTTCGAGCTTGCGATTTTGGTCGAGGCCTCACGACCTTTGGTTGTGAGTTGGAGTTATTGGGAGAAATAATAAATTTATATGATTAATAATAATAATAATAATAGTAAATAATTATTAATCATAAATACGCAACGTTTATCGTGATTTTTGTGAGGATGGTTACAATATTTTTCATTGTTAAAATTATGGCGAAAGTTTTTGCCATGGCTAAGCTATTTAATCATATATGGTTACTAATGATTATTTACCATGAATTTTAGTTCATAGCAATTCTAAAATGTACACAACAACAAACTTTTTTTAGTGAGTTTCATGGATGTGGGTGTATTTCTATTGGTATAGTAGTTTTTTATTTCTCTGTCTTGTTTGAATATCTTTGTTGATTTTATTGTAATTAAATATTGAATAATGTAAAGAATTGTGTATCATAAATTTTGCCACACCCCTATATATACAGTCTTTTTGGCTTAAATGGATCTTTGTTGTCGTGACTTAGGTCATTTGGAGTTTTGGTCCATTAACTTTTTAAAGTAGTTTTTCGGTTGTGCATTTTTTTATTTTTTGCAAATAAGTCATTTTTTTCGTCGAAATTCACCCGTCTCGTCGAAAAAAATACACGTCTATTTTATGCCGTCTTTTAAAATTGGGACTAATGTTTCTATTAGTTAATTTTTTCAATATTTTTGTTATTTAACTTTTTACTGTAACATTTAAGTTTTGCATCTTTTTAATTTTTGTAATTTCAATTCTTTTTATCATCAGAGTTCATCTCCATCTTAGCAGACGAGATCAAAATATTAACCATGCACATAGTTAAAAATCATGATAAGTATTTTGACCACAATTAAAAATTATGATAAACCTTACATACATAATTAAAACTATGATAAATACTGATTACCAATTATCAAAATTTAAATTTGTAGACAATAGTGAGCTATTATAATTATTTATAATATAAGAAATATAACTTATTTATTTTTTGATAATGAAGCTGAAAGTCAGACCACAACAACCATGTCTCTTAACAATAATATTTTATTAATTAGTCAAATCAAAGTCTTTGAATGATATATACACTATAAATTAATATAATTAAATTTTTCGTGTACATATCAACGTTCAAAGGGACGTTTACGAGAAAAGGACAAACAATTTATTTTTCTAAATATTTTAGAAATAGAACATTTTTTATAGAACAGTTGAAACTATATTATAAATAGTTGCTAAAAATATATTTAATATTCTATCACTGTAGAGTCCACATATATATCAATCTCCAACATTTCTTTTGTTATAAGGTTCTACTATCAATATTGGGACCAAGTTAACTTTATATTAATTTGACCTATCCTTAGCTATTTAATTTTGGCTCAATTTGACCCAACCACTTAAAAGATATATGGTTTGTAATTATGAATAACTATAATGGTTCAAAGTAAAAAAATTGTGGAGGATACTAAGTAATTGCGGTTGTGCATCGGCTCTTAGCCGTTGTTTTTATTATTGAGGCCAAAATATTTGCCACATCTAAAAATTATGATAAATATTTTAGCCATAAGTAAAAATCATAACGAATGTTGATTAATCGTGGCCGAAACTTAAGTGTTCATATTGATTTTGTTTGTCAGTGACAAATCATATTGATTGATTCGAGTTTTAAACTGTAGTGAATTATAATATAGGAAATAATCAATCAATGGGACTTGGGCGAAAAGTGTTCTTGCCTCTATCATTAGCTCGGGTAGACGTGGTTTCTAATGTTTTAATCACCTTTTCAATGGCTCGGTTAACTACGGGCTACTTCCTGAAAATGCCCCTTCCGTAGGTTCCTTTGTGCTGTCGTGGAATAGGAAATAGGAGGTTTGCAAGGACATTGTCGACATAAGTGATTATTGAAAAATGGATCAAATGACACAAAATTAAAACACACATTTACCAGCTCAATCGCATGCATGCCAAACAAACGTTCAATAATTTCTTACACACTTGTTATTTATTCATTTAAAATAAACTAGTAATTATTTTTTAATTTTTTAATTAATTGTACATGGTGCACACACACCACACACACTAGTATTTAAAGAAGTTGTGGACTTTGTTGATGGTCGAAACCAGATCCTCTCTTAATGGCGAAATTTGTGTGAAATTAGTGTCATTATATAAAGGTTTGGATGGTGTGGAAGTTATGTTGTTGACCCATTTTTTTCTTCCACAATTTTATATAATTAAATAAAAAATAAATATTCCATCTCTACATTAATATTTCAAGAATTAATTAGTTATCAATACAGAGTGACCCAATTTAGTTCTTGAGTGAACATATAAAGTTTATTAATAATTCTAATATTATGAAATTTTCTTTTTAAAATTCATTGTATTATTTAATCATATTCAATTAAATTTGAAGATGAATTATCCATAATTGTACTTAGAAAAATAGTAAAGTTTTTTTTTAAACTTTTTTTTAAATAAAAGCTATAATTATATTATTAAGTAATATTTCAAATAAATTGAGTGATCGATATATCGATTTCGACCAATATATCAATATAACAATAAAGTCAATTAAAATAAACATACAGAAAGTGAGACAAATATCCACACGCCCGATAAAACTCGAATACATCATGACCTAAAATTTATTTATGAAATCTAAACCTTAACAGACATTTGGATAAATAGTCAAGTTACTAATCAATATGTAATTTTGGCAGAAAATTGTATTTTTCATCCCATATATTAGTTTTTTCAATTTAGTCTAATTTATTATGATTGTTTTATATTGCATTTCATAAGTTGAATTTTTTTCGATTTTAGTCCTCATGTGCATTTTTCATTGGAGCCATTAGCATTTTTCATATATTTTTCTGTTAACTATTGGATGAAAAATGCACGTGAAAAATAATATTGAGAAAAATTTCAGCTTATGGGAGGCAATATGAGAATATCATAATAAATGAGACTAAATTAAAAAAAAAAAAACACTAACATATGGGATAAAAAAAAAAGCAATTATGAGTATTTGTACCACGTGGAATAAGCATGGACTCAAATTTACATACATTTCTGATGCAATTATGGAAAACTATTTATAAATATATTTAATTTATATAAAAAATTTAAATTTTATTTAATACATATACCTATTTGGCTTTTGCGAGTTAGACCTACCAAATTTGGATCCAAATTAGGGCGGATTTAAGAAGGGGCCACTAAGAGGTCGGTCAGGGTATGGTGGGTCTGGAAGCTGGACAGGGCGAGTCATTAGTCTTGAAAAAAATTAAGTAGTTCATCGATTGCTTGAACCGTATTGTTGTATTTCTCTTTTTATCTATTTATGCAATTTATCTTTATGAAAAAAAATTAAGTAGAACAAATCTTAAATTTGCCAAAACCCGGCCCTATCGTCATTCCTATGTTGCAAAACAAGGTCCGAGCATTTGTCATCACGGACTTAAAATCCTAATTTCAAATACTTGGTATCAAATACAACTTTGTAAGATTCAGAAACTTCCATAAAAAGAAAAAAGGAGTTTTTGATTTATTTTTAAAATATTAACAAATATTTTTAATTTGAATATATTAATTACGAAATTATAATTATAAATATTTTATAAATTTATTTTATTTAAATACTTAAAAGAGTGAATTTTAAGATAAAATTAAATATTTTTATAAGATGTATGAAATTAATTAAATATGTTTGATCACAATTCACAAAGGCTTTAGATTCCTAATTAGAGGGAAAAACAAACAAATAATGGGATGCACACTTTTGGTGGGCGCTAGGAAGGTGGGCATTTTGTCGGGAAGTAAGCACTGACTTCTGTGGTCACAACCAAACCTACTCCAACTTCCATCACTTCACTAACTTCAAAGGTTTTGTCAATTGGACAACGAGTTTTTTATTTTTATTTTTTTTTAATTTGAAGTAATTATAAATATTTTTAATTAATTTAAAAAATTATTAGCACTTGTTGATATTTGTAGAAATGATGTAATTCTTTTGTGGAATCCTAGAATTATCAATTTACACTTGATGTATTTTGTTTTTCTTTATTTTTTTTTAAAAAATTGAATATTTTAAACAATATCACAGGAGGTGGATAGAAAAAATTTGAAATTATAAAAAGAATTATTCACTTAAATCTATAAAATAAATTTAGAAAAATTTAAAACATAAGTAAACTATAATACTTCTATAAGGGTATTTTGATTAGTTCACCATAAAAAAAAAGATGAAATAAATTAGTCTAGTTGCTGGACAATTGTTAAAATTAGGGGGTATTAGTTATTTTTTAAAATAATGAGGGGGAATTTATAAATATATTATATCTCAGGAGAACTCATAATTTTACCCTAAATGCTATGTCCGAATTTTATTTATTTCTTTCTTTTTTATATAATTTTTTTTCGAGGGAATTTGACTCTGATTATTATTATGGGCTAGAACATATCATCAGAACCATCAATTGAGGCCATAGCCATCTGATGGAAAATGATTTGTTATCATCAATTGAGCCAACAAGTATTTGTGTATATGCACATGTGCAAAAGATATGAAGCCAGTATAATAGGTAGATATAAGATCTAACAATTAAGAGTAATTAGTTAGATCTGACGGCTCTCCTAATTAATAAGAATTCAACGGTCATTAAAATAAATAAACAATATATAATATATAAGGACATAATGATAATTTTATCAAAAAATTAATATTATTGGTTACACTTAACAGAGATGGAAAATTGAACTACATTTTAAAAGATTAAACAAACTTTTAGTTTATTTTAAAAATAGAGAAGAATTTTTAACTGAATTTTCAAAACACAGGAAATTTTATGCCATTGGCTCATAAAGTAATTGACCAAGGGCCTAATGAGAGCAAGTGGTGTGGATAAGTTTGTGCATTTTGGGCCGAGTAACAATACCACCTCATGAGTTGCTATTGAAGTCAACCAACAATACCTGGGCAGAAGCTGAAATTGGAAGCCCAACAAAAATTAGGTAAACCACCACAAAAATTAGGTAAACACAAAAGTTAGACTATGCACTGGTTAAAAATAAATAGTCGTACCCATGGTAAAAATAATTTATTGGTGGATAATTTAAATTTTTGCATCGAATCATAGATAATAGTTATTAATAACGGTTTTAGTCCATAATCAATAAAATTATAGCCAATAATAAATTTTCTTCTAGTGTATGTGCCACAACATATCTTTCAAGTGACAATCTAACAGTTTGGGTTTAAATTATTTTACGAAATATTTCGATTTTAAACTTGGATGGGTGCGTGTAAATATATATATATATATATATATATATTTACACAGCTATGGGTATCAAGTACGTTGCGCCGTGGTCCATGCATGGTCAAGTTGTAGTTGAACACTTGAAGTCAAATGAATAGAACAGAAATTTGGGCGTTGGAGAGTTGACATTGCTTGCAAATGAGTAGACATATTGCTTGGTATGCGAATATTTTGAGTTGCTAAAACGTAAAATGAAGGAAATTTTGGCTAAGGAATTTAATATCACTTGTTAGATTCTTGAATATATTCCTAAACGTTTTTCAACAAACTTCCATGCCCTGATACTTGGGATATGTCAAAGAGGATAACTAGCTACAAGAAATTGGATTTTCGTCCTGCCACTTAAATTTTGTGTACTTATAATTTTACTGTCTACGAGATTATAAAAAATAGCAATTCTGTAATTATAAAAAATACTCACTTGCAATATTCATGTGCAAGTCATGGGTCATTTCTCTCCATTTTGAAAAGATAATAATTACGCAACTTGCACGTGATTTTTTTTATCAATTTTCTTAAAGAAGTTGGAAGAAAAATTGGAAATGAGGTTTTCTCGCAAGTTACGAGATTATTTTAAAAAATTTCAGAAGCATAAAATTATCATTATAAACAATTACTAACTTTTATATATAACGGTTTTTGTTTTTTTTTTTTATCGGTAACGATAAATTTCATTAAGTAAAGAAAAAGTAAATGTTTTTGTTATTAACTATTGCTAGTGACAACTTTACGCAATAATCATCAAAATCAAAACTAAAGATCATTACAGTGACGGTAATTATTTATTTTTTTTTATCACTTATACATACAATTAGTGATCATTTTAATATCGTCACTTAATTTTGAGTCTCTAATATTCTCTATTTTTGTAGTCTTATTGCATTTATTTTAATTTTTGAACTCACAGGATGGTGCCACATAAGAATCTCCAAGCATCCTGTAGTGGGTCGAATTCAGTCAACCTAGAGTTACCTGCACCTCTAATATGCACACTCGTTGCGACATGACACATGGTTGCAGTGTGCTTGAATACATATCTTTAACTTATTCCCTATTAACTTGGCATCGTTTGTAGGAATTAGGTTATGTGACTATTTCAAATATCTCATTTAGGATATTAATGATGGAGGCAAGTATCTCACAGTTGCAAACGAAGAGTTTGGGCAGCTTATAAGCCTCAAGGCCCCCTCTTTCTAGCGAAATGCCATTCCAAAACAAAATCGTAAGACTCGTTCAAAGATAAAATAAACAATATTTCGTGCTATAGGACACCGACAAATCGCATGTGGCTAGTCGAGAAACAACCATGGTGTTGTCAGCATCATGATCCCCTTGCTCACAACACTCCCCTATGAATCCCTTTGTCGAAAGATTTTTGAACTACGACTCCTACCAAACCAATGCCTAACTGGCCTCCAAATTTGTTAGATGCTCATGATCACTCTCACAAAAATCACAACAAACGTGAGAAGGAAAGGGGATAATAAGGAGACTATATTCCAAAAATAATCCGCTTAGACATATTGAAGTAACACAAAAACAATAATTCAATAAGATAAAGACAAAACATTGACTAGAGTCCTATTCAGAATTTACAGGCAAAGCAACTAGAACCCTGATAAGAGACTGCATGGACCAAGCATGCGCATGAAGGGGCCCACATAGCTCATTCAACTCTCAAATACTTTCTTATATGTTTGGGAGTTGGGGATTGTTGATGGAGGGAAAATATAACAAAGGGCAAAGAAGTCACTTCCACAAGAAAATGATGAAAAGCTAGAGACCATACATTTCTAGAATTGCATGTATTTACTATATTAACCTTAACAAGAGAATATTATCCACATATAGATTACTTGTCTTCAACTTATCCCCATCCCTAGGAACCGTTATTTAAATATAATAATTGTTCTATTACATGAAAATGGTCACCAATGCTACCAAACCCCTCCCTACCAACATTTCAATTTTTTAAAAGAAATAAAATTATTATTTAGTCTAATTACTAACAAAAATTTAATCTTTTTTAGTTAATTGCCTTTCACGAGTTAGATTAAGAAATTAGTCAACTGAGTTCTTTGGATAGACATTATTTCTTTTTTTTTTTTGGTATATTCAAAATTGATAAGTTAAAATAAATATAAAATCAGTATGGATCTTTTGTCAAATTTTTTATCATATCAATAAAAGATCGACACATGTTCCTTTTAAAATTAAAACTTATAATTAAACTATATCATAATTTAAAGACAAAAACACATACAATACGTACATAGATGTGACATCATAACATGACACACACGCACAATAAAAGATCATTTACCATACCAACAACCTTTTCTAGAATTCAGATGCTCATTTTTTTTTTCCAGTTCTCTAGTGCTAAATCTTTTTAATACTTTCATCCACAATAATCAATAAAATTTTGAAGTTTCATAAATTAGTAAACAATGTATTAAACTGTTGATTAAAATTAATTCAACTTATCAACTAAAAATCAGGTTTTTTTTTTTATCAAATATCTATATCAGTACTTAATATTTCTACTGACATATTAATTTCTTTAAACTAGTTTCTTAAATTTACTCTTTACTCGAAATTATCTCAAATAAAACTCAGGTCTTTTTCAAAACCAATACCATCTCCAGCAATATATCTCCGCAGTTGTTCAATTAGGTGAAAGAATTCTTCCCCCACCCCATGTATTCCTCGTACACTGACATCGTGCCCACACGACCCCTACAAGCACGGACAGCCCTCCAGGCAGCCACCCTAATTTTCGATTCTCTCCAGGGAAAAAATCATGGTCCAACATCATGATAACTCATTGCAAGAAATCAAACCATCCTGATTCGTACTTTTCACCGTTCTCAATCAAGAATTGTCCAGTTTTTTGCCCCCGTCAGCTGATCCCACCTCCAAGATATCGAAGATGCAAGGCCAGAGAAACAAACAGAAACTTGTGATGCGGAAAATGTGCCCGAATTTCGATCGTGAAGACTTCCTGGAGACGGTGCTGGACGTACCCGTCCCGGAGGAGATGTTCTCCGGATTGGGCAATTCTGTGGCGTTGCGGTGGCAGGCCATGGCTGCTTGGATGAAGGCTCAAACTACCGACAAGTTGGCGTCGCCAATCGTCGCCACCCGGTACAACGAAATGAGCTTTCTTCTGTACATTGTGGGATCTCCTCTTCTGCCTTTCCAGGTCCAGGTCGATCGATTCAACCAACGTGCCGTCAAGCATTCTTCCATTGTCAGTAATTCTCATTCTCATTCTTCTTCTTCTCTTGATCGTTTTCACAATCTTCAAACGTGGGCTTTTTTCTTTTCCTCTCATGATTAGATGAAATGTCGTAATTTATCAGTCGCGACACTCTATTTTGAATTAATATTGTATTTTATATGCCATGATTTTACATGTAAAGGTCACGTGTATAAAATCCAGTCTCCTGAATGTTTAAAAGGCAACATTTTTGTACACATTGTATGAATGTGTAAATATAACATATGATGAACATCGACTTATAATAAAGTATCTGAACTGCTAAATTGTGTAGTGGCAATCACTTGACTTACTCATACTCACAAATGAACAAGTAGTAATTGTTGTTTTTGGGTGTACAAAACTGATTGACAGGAAGCTTCAACAGCCAAATACATTGTACAACAATACATAGCAGCAACGGGAGGGCAGCCGCCCTTGAACGCGCTGAATAGCATGTGTGTGATCGGACAGACAAAGATTAATTCATCTGAGTTTCATCAAGGTGACGAAAACGTTAAGGTGAGGAGCAAAGATGAAGCTGGAGGTTTCGTGATATGGCAGAAGAATCCTGATTTCTGGTGTCTAGAGTTGCAAATTTCCGGGTGCAAGGTCATTGCAGGGAGCAACGGTAAGATTTCCTGGAGGCAATCTTCCAACCAACAGAGACCAATCTGTAGGGGACCTCCCAGACCTTTGCGCAGATTCTTACAGGTGATAACGTCAGCTTAGTTCTGATGAAATCGTGTTGTTTTTTCTTGCAAATTATACATAACATTAAATCCATCCATGTTTTCTCATTGCTTTAATTATTACAGGGCCTTGATCCCCGAGCAACAGCCAATCTATTCATAGATGCAGTATGCATAGGCGAAAAGATCATAAACGACGAGGACTGCTTCATACTGAAGCTAGACGCAAGCCAGTCGATCCTGGAGGCACAGAGTGGCCCAAAATTTGAAATTATTCACCACACAATCTGGGGGTATTTCAGCCAGAGATCAGGGCTCCTAGTTAAGTTCGAGGATTCCAGGTTGCTTTCGGTGAAAACAAACAAAGAGGACGGTGATGTCTTCTGGGAAACGAGCTCTGAATCTGTGATCGAAGACTATAAATATGTTGATGGTGTAAACATCGCGCATGGTGGGAAGACATGTTTCACGGTTTTCAGATACGGGGAGCATTCAGCAAACCACAAGAGGGAGCTGCAAGAATCCTGGAAAATTGAAGAGGTAGATTTTAACATTCAGGGATTGAAACCAGAGTTCTTTATGCCTCCCACGGAATTTCACAAGAAATGAGAGCAGAATTAAGAGGGAGATTGAGGTGGGTATGGGTAGTGTTATAGTAGAGCGAGCAGACAGAGATGTTAATGAGACTAAGGTGTTTGTAAATTTAAGTACAAACATTACTTAAAAGAGTAACATTTTTTTGAGGGACTTCACAGCAATTACAGGATTGTCTTAAAGAGCTTCTTTCTTGTGGCTTTGCTAATTTTGTGCTGAAATTGGTTTGCTTGTCTTTCTCAACCACTCAACTTACCTCTTGCAAGAAAATTTTGTGTTTGGTATTTGGGAAATTATGATCATTGTCAGAAAATATTTCATAATAAACTGGAGGCTCCGTTTTAAGGGTGGATGACCATTTTATGGAGGAGCACCGGTTAAGTCTCTTAAAATGTTGTTTAACTCATGAACCCCTGCATGTTCTTTTCCTTAAACTGAGAAGAAATTATGCTCAAATTTTAAAATTCAATTTTCTTTTTCATGATTATTTTAAAATCTTATTATTCATTTTGGGGCTTCTATGATATTAGAATTTTAGTGTTAGGTTTGAATTAATTTAGAAAAACGCTTGCAAAAAATAAGTTAGAAACTCATATTTTTTTCGACTAAGTTTATAAACATGTAATATTTATTTTTAATTTTATTTAAAAAATATTCAAATATTATGTGATACTTTATAAATTCTAAAACATATCGTAAGATGTTTAAAATTATAAGTTAATTCAAGCACCCTCTAGACTACAAAATTATAAGCGCAAAAACTTTTAAAAATTTAATTGTGAAGGACAGTTTGGAAAATTTTATGTATTTATCCCAAAATTTATCATACCATGCAAATAACTCACTAAAGATTGGTTTCCTCAGCAACTATGAAGAGCAAAAATTGGAAGAGGACAAAAACAAAACCTAGCTAAATACAGAATTGTCGAGAACCAAGTGTAGCATTTGCTCCTTTTTCCTAATAGACAGCACCCATGCTTTCTATGTGACTAATTCCAAGAGGACAAAAACAAATTGTAATATGGTAGTATTCTGCATCTGAGTTAACTAATATTATTAACATAATAATTCTTTGGGCATGCCCTAAAGCTAGCCAGCAAAATAGACTAGTTTTATTTATTCGAATTTATTAAAAAAATTGTAAAATTCAAAAAGTAGAAATAATTTTAGCAATGGTAAAGAAAATGTTACAAATTTAAGTAAATACCCGTTCCAAATACCGTTACAAAGATAGTCCCAAAGAAGTATTCCTAAACGGGATGAACTGTTCCAAATACCATTGCCAGGACCATTTCAAACACGTGTTCCATTGCAAATACTACTGCTAATCCAGTCTCTAATACGTGTTCCAAATTATATGAGACCGTTCCTAAGACCATTACTAAAACAGTTCTACAAACGTGTTCCTAATTAAAAAATTCATTCCTAAATCTGTTGCAGATTACAGTTTAAAAAACCGTTCCTAAATATATCCCAATTACCAAAAAAAAAAAAAAACAGTTCCAAAGTTCATGCACGAGTATTACAAAGTCCGTTCCAAAAGTTCCCCGATAAAATTAAATTATATATCTTTTCCAAATCCCGCCCCTAACCATTCCAATTCAAAACCTAAAAATTTTTTTGGACAAATTCGACATTAGAAACGATTTTCACAGACAGTTACAGTTACCGTCCCAAGTAGGAATTGTTATCAAATAACCATTCCTAAATTTTTGTAACGCCGACTTAAAAACGGATTTCTATCCATTTCCAAAATCCTTCCAAATTCCGCTTCAAATAAGTTCTGTATTGTGCAAACTATTTCAAAGACAAAAAAAACCTTTTCAAACCCCCCCCCCCCAATCCCACCTTTTTTGTAGTGCCAATCATACAAGTGCAATACACTTGATGTATGATAAGTATATAGTTCAGGAAAAATAAACAAACTACACTAGTTCTATGATTAGTTTGGTTCGGCCAGATTTAATTTGGCAAGAATTAATTTTTCATATATACATATATATAATACTTTGTTTCTTCAATGTTTCTCTCTTTAATTCCTCTTCTTTTTGTCTGGGATAAAAATGAATCAAAGAGTATGGAAAATGACTGGTCCCTCACAGTGTCAGGAATATATCCTCTGAAGAGATGAGAATAATTCAACATGATCTGCATATGCATGTAGATAGCCTTGGAAGGCCATATGACAGAGAGACGCGGCGCTTTGAATCATAGCATCCTTCTCTCTTTCGCGCCCTATATAAAGATATGGCTCGTTTACGCTGAAATAAGCAGCAACGGGTCTGAAAAATGTTAAGGAAGAGAGGTCTGGTATGAAGATGAAGATCGTAGTTTGGTAGCCAAGGATGACTTGCCTAAATCCATCCGATTAGGGTTCGTGCATCGTAGATGAGTTTTTAAAACCCTAACAAGGGTTTTAGGCGTCATCCATTGGCTATCCGGACAGGCTCTTCATTGTCATGCTAGACCATCTCTTCTAGTATTTTATTTGTCGATCACAATGCTTGGTTTCTATTCAAGGGCAGGGCAACGATCGAGATAGGTAAATAAAGCTGATTGAATTTTCTATTTCAAATCATATTGTATCTTCTATTCCATATACGTAACAAGGTTGGGTCATTTCTTTTATTTTATATATGTGGCGTGTATATGTGTATATTAAATGGAATAAAAGATGAATAAGAATTGAAATAGGAAATCGAATTAGTAAACATGGGATAGTAACATGTATATATGTGCAATATATTATTTGCACTATATATGTATGGAACAACTTCAATTTATAATATATATTTAGGATTAAATGCAATTTACCTCACTGTGTTAACTAAAAAGAGCAAAAATAAATAACAATTACCCCCTATATGTCCCAAAATGAAGCAAAAAGCCCCCTCACGTGAGTTCATGTGTTTCAGATGCATTTTTTATTATTTATTTTTTCAATTTAAGTATATTTATAATTTTATCTAAAAATTATTGAATTTGATTTGAATTTAAAGTCGAAATTTAATTAGTGGGTCAATAATGCAAAATTTACTTACTTAAATTCAACTGTTTAAATTTTTTTAAATATATAAATTAAAATTAAAATTATATATTTAATATATATTTATATATACAAAATTAAAATATTTACATATATAAAGATATATATATATATATATATAAAGATATACATATAGGACGGCGATGGAGGAGGAGGCGACTATGGGACAATGAAAGGGGATGTCGGCTGAGAGGGAATGGGGAGGCGGCGATGGCTGCGGGGGCAAAATTTCATTACAGTGTCGTGGCAAAATCAATGGGAAAATTGTCACCAGAGGTCTCGTGGCAATGAGGTCATTTTGCAGTGTATAAGGAAGCTGTATTAATTAATGATTTCTTTTATTTGTTAATTAGCAGTGCTCTGTAAAGGACTTAAATGTATTTTTATTCTCATAATTTATATCAAATATATACATTCTTTATCCTATATAGAAATATATATATATATATGTATGTATTTTCTATGTGTAAAATAAAATACTAATTTGGGATTGAAATTCGGAGTGCTTCTTAATTGTGCTATCTATCTACTTACTATTATCAAAGTGTGACCAATTTAGAATGTTTTTGTTCCTCAAGTTTCTTTTAATTTCTGAAAAATCAGTATAGAATTAAATTAGTATACTGTTAAATAATTTTTTAGATTGAGTAAATTACATTTTGTCATTTGAATTATAGTATTTTTGCACTTTTGCCATCTCTTTTTCTTTTTTGTTGCACTTTATGGGTAAAATTATATTTTTAGTTCCATATATATGGGGTAATGACATTTTTAGTCTCCAATTTTATTGAATTACAAAAAACATCCCAAATTAAAAAAATTGAACATGTTTGGTCCCTTGCTAATTCAAAAAGATCACAGTCACACTTGACTTTTGTCCAATGTAAATAAATCAACCCCACAATAGAAAAAAAAAAGAGATTATTGAAGGAAACAAGAAAAAAAGAATACAAGAAAGAGAGAGAGAGAGAAACCAAAAGGAGATTTTCATCAAACTTTTCTAGTAAAATGCACTTTTAGCCCATAGAGTAGGTGTCGATAGTCCCCTACTTTATGAAATTATAAAAAATATTTCAAAATTTAAAAATTGAACATATTTAGTTCCATATATATGTAATTTTGATTAATGGGTAGTGCCACTTTTGACTAACGGGCATGTGCACAGCACATATATTTGCCGTTAGTTTTTTAAAGATAAAGTTAATATAAGACTAAATGTATTAAACTTTCACAATTTTAAAATATGTTTTGTAATTGCATAAAGTAGGGAACTAAAAATATCGACCTCTATCTTATATGACTAAAAATATAATTTTTACCCGCTTAATGATCCAAAGTACACATTTTTTACACTTTTATTCAAACTTGTAGCATCTCTGCATTAATTATTACATTATAAAGTTTACTATAAAAATATAATCAGTCAAATAGTACGAATTCTATGGTCTGTTGGTGTAATCATCACACAAAAAAGTAAAAGAGATATCTTATATTTAGAAAATGTATTAAATGGATATTTTTATGGTAACCACTATCAAAAAACAAAGAGAAAATACAATTAGTTGCCACGTAAAATTGCCAAGTAATTGGTCCAGTATCTTTTCAAACTGCGCGATTTTAATTTTTTTTTTTTTTTAGTTCATTATTCTCGCAGAAAAAATACATGTACATCTCATATGATCATTTAAAATTGGGAGAATTGTTCCTGTTGGCTCATTTGCCATCATTACTTTAACTTTCAAGAGTAATATTTAGGTCCTGTAATTTTTTAATTTTCGAGATTCTGATAATTTTTTCCCTGGAGTTCACCCTTCTTGTAGGTTGAGATAAGTCCGGGAAAAAAAACTGAAATTATGAAAATAGAAAAGATAAAGAATCAAAATACTATCATATAAAATTAGGACAAAAAGATCAAAGGATATAAGTTACGGGAATAAAAATGCATTTAATCCAGTAAGAAATTGTTCATAGAAAGAGTTGCACAGTATTAATTAGTAGAGAACAAATTTGGGTATTTTGGAGAGTTGACAATATGTGATTGAAGGGAATTAGGAATATGGTAATCTGAGGTGATAATTTGGTCAATCTCAAAGTTTTGAACTGTTGAATCTATTCTTTCCGGATGCGTCAAAACCTATCAATCTTTAATTGGATTCGGAGGGAACAATTAGCTACTATGGGTCGTCAAGTTGATCACTCATGTCTCATTCAAGAATATTATAAGTCAACTCCAACATGGGTACGTGTGACCCGACATGAAATTTCTTGTCTATATGGTACCTCTTACATGTTGAAAATATATACATTCTCCATTTTCATTAATCCCTCTAATTGTTTCTGCTTTTATAATAAGTTGGACCAGAAACGACGTGCATGCAAAATGAAGTAATGGGTATGGTCAATATATGGTCCCTCACACTGCAGAATCTATTCTTTGAGGAATCAGAACAACTCTATAATTCTACATGCATAACAACAAAGTCCATTGCCAATGCATGTTGCAAGCCTTGAAAGGTCGAGAATCAGAAACGATGCCATCGGCGCTTTGAATCCATTATCCGTCATCTTTTCACCGTCAATATATACTTGTCATGCAATGGAATGTAACAGCAAAAAGGAGAGCGTTTCGTGCATACGTCGAAAGAGGAGAGGTCTTGTATGAAGACTAAGAGCCTAGTTTGGTAGCCAAGGATGACTTGCCTAAATTCCATCAACCGTTCATGTATATCAGTGGAATACATTCATACGTATGTACGTTTATGTAATTGATCTTTGATCAAGTGTACGATGAAAGCTGCAAAGGGTTTCTAGGCGTCATCCTTGGCTATCCTGACTGGCTCTTTCTCATCATGCTAGATCATCTCTTCTGTTCCATCCCTATTTCTTAAGCACAAGCGAGGACGGCTTGATATTCTTGTATTCAAAGGCCACGAAGAAAGGTACATATATGGGGTAATGTGGATTACTAGTCGATGCAACCCTCATATCGGTATAGTAATTTTGACTTCAATCCTCAACCGTGGTTGAGGCATTATAGGGGTACTGTAAATTACTAGTCGATGCAACTCTCATATCGACCGAGGAAATCAAGTCCACAACCATCTAATTGAAAGAGGGTTCTAACCAAGGGAGCCAACAAGCATTAGTTTATATTATTGAGTAAATATCCTTGTATTTATTATAGTTTTAATTTCATCAGATCGATCTAGTAGTGGAAATGTGGGCTAGAATCGATCCCTGTGTCTAATCCTACCCAAAAGTTGAATTTACAGCGGCTAGCTAGTGCTGTTGTAAATGAAGCCTTATTGCTAAGAAAGTGTTTGGTGGATTTGAATTTGAAGCAAGAAGGATGCACATAAGTTTTTGTCGATAACCACCTGTTGTTTCTATTTTTAATATTAAATATTAATTTTTATTCAGTATTTTTTTTGTTAATAACAACAAATTTTATAAATTTTTAATTATTTAAGAATTTATTTGTTGGAAAGCAAACCTGATCAGAAGTACTAAATATAATTTTTCGAACTATGAAAAATTTACACTTGTAATTATACAGAATTTTAAAAAGAATGGTGTAGTTATCCCATTTACTCTTAAATCTATTCCTTTCAAATTTGTTCAAAATTCTGTGATGGAATCTTGGGATGTCAAAGAGGACAACTAGCTCGGACCACATTATTATGAATTTATGACTCATTATGTGATGATTTGTTTTAGGAACATTTTTCGGTAATATTGTACTTTTAGTCTCGTGGAATAGCAACTAAACTTTCTTACTTTACGGGATTGACAACTAAAATTCTAAAATTTTAAAAATTGGTAGATTTCGTCACTTAAAAAAAATTATTTCCAATATTAAGAATTACTATCACTTAAAAATCACAACAAATCACGATTATATAAAATCGACATAAATATCAAAAGTTTTGATCATGAAAAATCGGCATTCGTCATTGTTTTTTAATTAATTTTGAGTTGTAGCTAATGTTTTGGTCTCACCTGTTGATGTTTCACTTTAAAGTATATTTGGTTGAGATGAAAAGTGGGAGTATAAGATAAGTGAAAATAAAAAGGAATGTATAAGAGATAGTTTGGTGTTTGGTTAGGGGAAGAGATGGACGAGAAGTAAAACTTGGTGTATATGAAACCCCTCTAGTGACCAATTTTGTTTTCATCCAAAATTAGGCAAAACATTGAAAATATAAACTCAAAAAGACAAAAAAGTATATATTCTATTTTTATTTATTCTATTATCCATATATATATATATATATATGTAATTTTTCTCTATTTTTTTTCTCATTTCTATTGATAATACCGTACATAATCACCAGAAGAAAAATACCAAAATTGTTGAAAAACTACAACATCGAAGTCAATAACTAATATTTTTATTTATAAACTCTTGTTCTTATTTAATAAATTTTTTTATTAATAAGATTTTTAAGTCTTTGATCTACTAAAATTATATTAGTGAAAAATTAATTTTTTTATTTTCTAATACAAAATAAAGAGAAGAGTTATACAGTAAAATTGCAAAAAATAGTCTTTTCTTTACAATCTATTTTCTTTATACCAAACAAATGAAACTATTTAAAATTTACTCACTTTCAAATCATACCAAACAATTTGAAAGAAAACTATTATTCTCTCAGAGTTAGTCCCAAATTCAAAAGAGAAAAAATCGCATTGAGGAGCCTCGTTCAGATAAAAAAGAATTCAGTCGAAATAATATAACTTTTCAGGTTTTAAAAAAAAATTGTTCACGAAATTTCCTCATAATTAACATTCTACAGTTGTTGCATTGAGGATGTTTCTTTCTATTAGTGAACAACTAGAATTCAATCCGTCATAAGGTCTAGTTCAATTAGTAAAGTTGAAATCTCATAATTTTAAAATCGTGGGTTCGGACTTCATTAATATATAAAATATTATTTTATTTTAATAGTAGGTGTAGCTCTACTTTAATGCTATTGGATATTGATGATTGTAATCAACTTGTTTAATAAAGAATAACAATTTATCGCTTTCAATTTGAAAAAAAATCCGACACGCACTTGGGATGAAGGTCCAATGACAAAATTTAGAGACAAAAATTTTCTGTGTGTGATTTCATGATAGATAATCTACGAGTAATTATTTGGTCTACTTTTAAATCTAAATAGATAATTTTTATTACACTATAAACAAATAATTAATCCCTACACTGTAAATCACTACGATATAAAAATTATAATAAATCAATATTATTTACTATATTCTAGTTGAATTGGTAAAGTGGCAAAAGGAGCATTTTGACCCAACTTCAAATTCCATGGGCAACAAATCTTTTCAATTACTCAAGCCTGTGTTACATCACCATATCAGCAATTTCCACGCCTAGTTGGAATTAATTCCGACTAAAATGCCAAAAAAACTTATTAAAAATTCTAAGTCGGACCATATTTACGCATTTTTGTAACTTGAAGGGCGAAATTGATAACGAGTATATTTACAGGATTAAAATTAATAAATAAGTCAAGTTAACGGACCAAAAATAATAATTTTCCAATATGTCTTTGTCACGCTTGTAAAAAACAATAACTAACAACCATTACACAACCTTATTAATTAGTATACACCATAATTTTTTACTTTAATCATAATAATTAATCATCAGTAAAAAACCATTTTTCTTCTAACGTTTTATTTCTTGAAAATGAATGAAGGGCCAAAGGCAATGGATATGGTGCTGGTCCCTCACAGTGTCAGGAATATATTCCTTTGAAGGGATGAGAACAATTCAACACTTGCATATCTGGACGTAGCTAGCTAGAAAGCCATGGAAGGCCATATGACTGAGAGGCGCCGCGCTTTGATTCTAATATCCTTTTCTCCTTCGCGGCCTATATATAGACATATATAGCTCGTTACGATGAAATAAGCAGCAACAGGTCCGGAAAATGTTAAGGAAGAGAGGTCTGGTATGAAGATGAAGATCGTAGTTTGGTAGCCAAGGATGACTTGCCTAAATCCATCCGACTAGGGTTCATATGAGTTTTGAAAACCCTAACAAGGGTTTTAGGCGTCATCCGTTGGCTATCCAGACAGGCTCTTCATTGTCATGCTAGACCATCTCTTCTACTACCTCATAATTCTTGATCAAAAGACAACTTACAAAGGTACACAAGTTGTAATAACATGTGTATGTTATTATGTCGTTGTTGTTTATACAAGTTTTACCATTTCCGCAATTGTTAAGAGAAATGCACATAGCTCGTGGATAAGCCAAAATGAGTTTGGAATACATATTTCGATCGGTGATAGAATGTCAATGAACTATATAACTTTATTATTTTGCGATGTTTGTGAATTATATGTATAACCATTCAACAAATTGATGCATTACTAAGTATATGTTAATTATTAAGAGTGCGTGTGTAAAAGGTCAATGATGTTCTGCCTTTTCGTCTCTGATGTTAGTGGGTATTTTTGGGAGAAATACAATTTTAGTTTTGAAATTTAGGGACGGGGTGTTGGTTATGTATGAATTAATTTTTGCAATTTAATTATGTAATATTAAAACTTTGGTAAATTTTCATCATTTTGGCCGGAAAATTCACTGTAAAAAATGTATTATTTCTTATACTATAAATCACTACAACTTGAAAATTATCGTAGTAAATTAATAATATTTACCACGATCAAACAAACTAAAATTTTGACTATATATGATTATCAACATTCACTATGGGTAATAGTTGCTGCTCCGTCGTGATTAATTAGTATCCATCACGATTTTTTACTTCAACCATAGTGAAAAGTCATATTTCTTCTTGTGATTGCATGTGACTTGCAAAAAACTCAATTAAATGTCGAACAAATTATGGCCAATCAAATTGCACCACCTCATCAAGTAAAGTAGATCAGGAAAAAAATTTCACCTTACAACCATAAACAAGGGTATTCTTCCAAACCAAAAAAATATAATTGAAGATACAAGTAAAAACACAAGAAAAAGAGCGCTCAAGAAGTGTTAAAATCCTCTCTACCTCAACTCAAGAAAGATCCACGGGGTTCAAAAGCAAAAATCATGGCATTTTTAATTAGAAAACAAGTTAAAAAAACCTCGCAAATTAACATTATCAAAGCACAAATCCACGTCGACAGAAGTTCAAAGCTCCAATCCCACCAACACTAGAAGAACTACAAGATTTAGTTACGGTTAATTATCATGTTTAATAACAAGTAGTCTTAGCAATAGTTATGACCACGGTCACGCAACGGTTGTTGGTCGTGATTTTTACAAGGGTGGCTAAAATATTTTAATCATAGCAAATGTTTTGACCATTAATCTTACCCATGGCAAATAATTTTTTCATGATGAAAAGCTAATTTTTTGTATCAGTTTTATTTGCCGTAGTTAATAGTAGTCATGTACGATGAGTTTCAACCATAACCACTAATATTATAACTAATAGTAATTTTTTTTAGTGCAAGAAACTCCCAAAGTCCAAGTCAAGTGTTCAAATTTATAGAGGCTTATGTCAACATTGAAGGAGATCAAACTATCTAGGTCCACCTTCAAATAGTCAAAGTCAAAGGCCACTTTCAAAATTATCTATACTAACAATTTTATGCACAACATTGTCACGAAGAATTGTATAATCACAAGATCAAATATTTGTTACTTGATATATATTTTTAGTGATAACTGTAAAATTGTCACTTTTTATAGGAGCATGTGTTGCACTTGTAAAAATATATATTTAAAGGTGAATATCACTTATTAGCTACAAAAGATTTTAAGTTCATAATTTTGTTTATATTTCTATCATTGAAACATTAGTATATATGATTATATTTTTAAAAATTAATTATTATTATTTTAATTGATAAGGAAAATCCTATTATTTGTAATTCACTTCTAAATTTAATTGCACCTGATAAATAACAAACTTAATCCTTTAAATTAAAATTTTGCATTTTGTAATTAATAATTCGAAAGTAAAATATAATACATAATACTCCAACATTGATATAAAATTAATTGTAAAACCCCCTTATTTTTGAACTTTTTATAAGAAATTTTAATTTAATTTAATCATGTTATTTTTTTAGGTTGATTATATTATGG
Organism: Sesamum indicum; assembly: GCF_000512975.1. Classification (NCBI taxonomy): domain Eukaryota; kingdom Viridiplantae; phylum Streptophyta; class Magnoliopsida; order Lamiales; family Pedaliaceae; genus Sesamum; species Sesamum indicum. The sequence continues at coordinate 12,618,624 of NC_026147.1, forward strand.
AAAAAAGTACAATTTAAAAAGATTATTAATATTAATTTTAAAATAAAATCAATAGTTCAAAAGTCGCTCAATTTTAAAAAAAATATATATTTTTCTATATTATTTTTATTTTTTAAAGTTTGAATTGGTATTTACATGTTACTCATATTCAACTAATTTAAAATTTTACTATTCGCTAGTTATTATATTTTTAATAAATATTTAAGATTTTTTCTAGCAAATTAGTCGCGTTAAAATAATATTTGCCTATCTATCTTACCGCTATGGGAGGAAACCTAAAAGTTTGTGGATGTTAGCATGCGGAAAAATAATTTAGGGACTAAAGTGATTTAAACACAAACTTAAGGGACCAACTATATAATTTAATTATCCTTTATATAACTAATTCATATTTATTATTGAAAAGAATACTTAAATATTAATATCTTTTCACAATAAGAATAAATACTTAAAAGAGATTCACATCACTTTTATATATTTAATCGTAATCATAGTTTCATTTATTAATATTATTGTACCTATAACATATTATGATAAAAAAAAAATAAAAGTACATGAAATACAATTTAAAAATAATTATCTATTACTAATGTTAAAATAAAATTAATCAGTCATAAGTTACTCATTTTAAATTTTTTAAATGCACTTTTAATTTAACAAAATTGATAACTACTTTTACCTAAATTTCATTATACTTATTCTTTTATTTGGCTTTTGAAGTTCCGATAAGTATTTTATGTATTAGTCCGCCGCTATTTTATTTTAAATTTTATCGTACCCTAGTAAATTAATTTTATCTTAAATTTTTTTAAAAATCTCTTCTAACAAATTCATCACATAGAAATAGTATTTGTCTATTTTTTTTAGTTTGATATATTTATTATTGTCTCAGTAGTTTAGAGCTATTAGAACCGCAATCAAATAATCTTTTCTTTAATTTATAAAATTTTATTCTTTTATAACTAATTCTATTTTATTATAAAAAAAATATTATTTAAGTACAGATATGAGTCTTTTCGCAATGAGAAACAAACACTTGAGATTCATACTTTTCTATATAGTATAGATATAGATATAGATTATATTTTGTTGTAGTGAAAATTAATTTGCATATTATATTGGGTAAATTACAACCTCATCCTTTAAGGTTTGGTATAATCATAAATACATCTTTGTTGTTTGAAAATTTACAAATAACCCCCTCATTTTAATGTATGTCACAATGAGCTTATTTCTTAGCCTTCATTAGGTTTTCGTTTAATTTTTATGGTGAACTGGCAAAACTCCCTTTTTGGATTATATAAAAATTATAATTTCATATATATTTTTAGAATTGTCTTAAATATTTTTATGGACTAATATGCTCTATGGATTATTTATTTGCTCACTCCCACATTTTTTTATATTTTCTCAAATATTTTATTAAAAAATAATCAACAAGAGTAAAGTACATAGTATTTTCACCTCTCCGTTTAAGAGCTCCATGAACTTTTTTTTTTATTTAAGGAGAATTGTAATTTGGTCCATCTCAAAGGATTTAATAGTATAATAATTGATATGTTGACCTCTCGATTCTGTTCCTTTTTCAGATTCGTCGAAACTCCATCAATATGGAATGTCAGAGGGAACAACTAGCTACAATAGGTCAAGTTGATCTCATCCACTCATATTCAAGAACAAGATTAACCAACTTCAAAACATATATGAAATTTAATCCAAGGTATGATTGGTATATTTCATTTTGACCTCACATGAAATAGCTTGTAGATTTGGTATAGGGAAAATTGCAGTTTTTGTTTTATATGTTATGATATTTTTTTTATTTTAGTCCTATTTTTTATAATTTTTCACACTACATTTCAAATGCTGGGGTTTTTATATTTGTGGCCAATTGTACAGATAATATTGATTTGTCAAGGCGATGTTGCCGCCTGTACTCTATCTCTTACTTTTTACTTACCTATGCTTCTTGGACCTTTACTTCTATAAGCCCATATCACTTCTAAAATATTTTGTGCTCAATTTAATGTGTTGGGTCTCATTTATATTATCCTCATCAAATATATTTTGCATTTTCATGTTTACAAATAAACATAGAAAAACCTTGTGCGTTTACAAAATTCTTGGTTTCTTTTTATATCAATTAATGGACTAAATATAAAGAGATCAATTTGCTCCTAAGTCAATAATTTGTATCTATACGTATCTGGTTGATTCTTATTTCCATATATATATATATTTGGATTAGAGACAGTCAACGTGAATGGATATGGCAATGTATGGTCCCTCATACTGCAGAATCTATTCCCTTTGAGGGAAACTTGAATAACCCTAAATTATCTTGCATGACAGCGAAGTCCATTATCAACTCATGCAGCAAAGCCCTGAAAGGCCAAGAATCAGAAACGATGCCGTCGGCGCTTTGAATCCATTATCCGTCATCTTTTCACCGTCTATATATACTCATCGGGCAATGGAATGTAACAGCAGAAAGGAGAGCGTTTCGTGCATACGTCGAAAGAGGAGAGGTCTTGTATGAAGACTAAGAGCCTAGTTTGGTAGCCAAGGATGACTTGCCTAAATTCCATCAACCGTTCATACGTACGTAAGTTTGTGTAATTGATCTTTGATCAAGTGCAGGATGAAAGCTGAAAAGGGTTTCTAGGCGTCATCCGTTGGCTATCCTGACTGGCTCTTGTTCATCATGCTAGACCGTCTCTTCTGTTCTATCTCTGTTTCTTTCCTCCAGAACTAGCTAGGATCGAGGGTTCGTATGTAGATCATAGACATGAGCTATTCCTGATTGATAACCAAGGAGAACACAACACGAAACCGAGACAAGCAATACAGGAGAATGCCTTGAAATAGTCAACGCCGTGAAACCTTTCATCAATCAATGATCCCACAAGCACGATGCTTAATTATAAATACCCACTTAAAAGATACTACATATATATCAACCATTTAGGCTCAAGTTCCCACGTGTCTTGAGAAATAAGAGCATATATCTTGATCTCTTTGTTTTTTTCTTAACAAACCAAAACTACTTCATTATTCAAATCAAAAACTTTGTACATCATGGGAAGTGATATATTTTTTATGTCAAAATACAAAATATTCTGCAAGAAACTTGAATAGCTATCAAAGAGGCTATTGCAAAAAAGTTGGCTTGCCAGCTAGTAAATTCGTTGACAATTTACTCCCCGATATCCAAAAAGAAATTTGATGTCCTGGAATCTATTCCAGTGCAACAGCGGACGAAGATGCATGGGTGGATCCATGTTCCTGCAAAATAACCAAATAAGCTTTGTAAAACCTTTCTCTATTGCAATTTCCATTCCTTGCCGTAGAGCCCATATTTCAGCACTAGAGTTTGTGCTTATTCCTGTTGAGAATGCAAAAGTTGATTTTTTAATGTTCCACCTGATCTGAGTATCCTGGATTTTGTAACGCACTTCCATCAATATTTAACTTGATCCAAGATGATGGTGAGGGTGCCATTTAACATTAACAAGTTGTTTATGTTTGGAAATTGTATTTGGTTCTGGATATAAGGATGATTTTATATTTCTCCATATTTCCGAAATGTTAATTGTTTTGTTTTCGAAAATTGCTTTGTTTTGTTAGGAAGGAAATTTTCTCCAGTGATGTAGAAGACGAAATTAACTGTAAATCAGGATGCAAAGACAACGAGAAAGGTAGAAAATACTTACATTCCGTGTATTTGTGTTCAATTGTAACATACCTGAAGGGTGCATATAAATGCACGTTATACATAATTCAGGGTCGTAAAGTGTATTTAACCCTTTTTTTTTAAAATTTAAAAGCCAATATTTCATTTAGGGCGTTAAAGAATTTTTCATGAGATCCAAAAGTAGCAAAATGATGCTTTCTATAAAAGTTGTTCTCTAGCGTTAACAACTTGGTTGGTTAGCCATTACCAACTTACACTAACTTAGTTTTATTTTGAAGTATTTGGCAAATTTTTAATCAAGAATTTTGAACTTTTATTCTTATTCGTTTATTTATTGTATTTCTACTTCTATATTAATGTATTAACGTCGCTGATATTTCTAATTAATTCAATTTTTTTTATTTGTTATGTGTCATTATTTAAAAAACCTTGTCGAATATACAAATGTTACAAAAAAATTAAAATATATATACTAAAAAAATAATTTACAAAAATTCAATTATCTGTAAAAAATAATACAACTAATGTCTTAATATTAATTAATTTCAATAAACCTAACAAGTCAATATTAAATATTAATAATTTTAATTAAAAAATTATATGTCCGTATTTAATAACTAGTTTTAATAAAAATAATCCAGATAAGTAATCACCGTTTATTTGATGACGCATTTACCTACACCTAGTTCATCACGTTGTTATATATGCACATGGACTATAAGAAGAAATGTCTCATCGCCGCCAAAGAGAAAAACGGAAATAACGACAATAACGGGAAACAAAGAAATAAAAGGCAAAAGGTGGGAGCGGGTCAAACCGAATCCTCTCCCTCCATACTTGTCTCTTTCTCTTCTCTGTCTTGTTGGGATTTCCTCTGCTCCTCCATAGAATCCAGATCACACCGCTGTCGTCCATTTCAAGATGATTACAATCCCTTACCTTACCGCCTTGACCACCTACTTCAGCTACGGCCTTCTCTTTGCATTCGGCCAGCTGCGCGATTTTTTTCGGAAGATTTTCGATTGGTGGTCCCATAACAGCCTTGAGGTATTCGCGTCGTGCGTGCTGGGTGATGTCTGCATAGGAATAAGTGTGTAGTTGTGTGCGTGTCTGCGTTCTGGTTTTTGTCGCTGGATTTGAATTGTTGATGTGTGTTTGTGTTTTTCGTTTTTTGTTTTGGAAAATGAAGGGGTATGCGCCCATCTGTTTGGGGCTCGAGGATTTCTACATTCGGCGATTGTATTTGAGAATTCAGGTGCTTATTTCAATTTTAGCTTTTTCGTGAACAATTTTGTTTTATTTTGTTTGGATGCTTTAGTGTCGTTTTGGGTGAATTTTTCAGGTGATCTGTGTGCAAGGCGTGTTGTAATCAGTGATATACTTTTGTCTGTGTTGTATTTCTTGCCAATGAGTCTGGTTTCCCTTTAAATTGATAAAGTTATTTTCATTTGGGATTGAGTTCTTTCCTTTTCTTTTCTTTCTTTTAGTTGGTGGTAAAAATTCTGTATGTGAAGTTGATTTCTAGTAGTTTCGGAGTGGCAAATCATAGAAAAGAAAGGGGGAAAAGTTGTTCTTTCAGCACGCTTAGTTTGTCAACTTTGTCTTCTATTTGGAGAAAAGATAGAGGTCAGAACAATAAGTATCATCTAAAGTGTCAAAAAACATGAATCTTAAACAGGCATTCCCAGACTGGACTTCATTAATAGTTGAACACAGCAGAATTTCAGCTGTATAGGGAATTTTATGATTTCCTCTCTACATTATTAAAAAAGTCACTATTACACGTTTTTCACTTTACAAAAAACATTTATTTGCAGGATTGCTTTAACCGGCCAATATGTAGCTCTCCTGATGCTTGGTTTGATGTGGTGGAGCGTATCTCCAATGACTATAACAAAACGTTAAAGTAAGTATCTTGCACCAAGTTCATAGTCAGTATTGTGTATTTTCTTTTCCTGCTACAACTACCTGGTTTGTGGTTTGTTAACTTTAAATACTATTACGAGTTGTCTACTCTGCCACCATTTTATCTGTGAGGGCACATTTGCGGCTAGAATTGCATAAATGCAAACGTCATGTGCAAGCACATGGTTTTTCAACTTAAACCCCACTTTTTAATATAACTGCTATTAGTATTTTATTTTTTCAGGCGAACCACAAGAGTCGACAGATGCCTCAACTTGGGATCATATAACTACCTAGGATTTGCTGCAGCAGATGAATACTGCACACCTCGTGTTATTGAGTCCTTGAAGAAATTTTCTGCGAGCACCTGCAGTACCCGAGTTGATGGAGGTAGATGTGTTTCCTGATAATATCGCTATCCGTTCCTTGGAATGCATGTAGACTGATGTTTTGATAAATGGAACCATGTGATCAGGCACAACAACACTGCATGCTGAATTAGAAGAGTGTGTAGCAAATTTTGTGGGAAAACCGGCTGCTGTAGTATTTGGCATGGGTTATGCAACAAATTCCGCCATTCTTCCTGTATTAATTGGGAAGGTACAGGCAGTTGACTAATATTAACCCCCACATTTCGCAGTAGTGTGTAATGCTTAATTTATTTGGAAATTTGCAGGGAGGCTTGATAATCAGTGATTCTCTGAACCATAACTCTATAGTTAATGGTGCTCGAGGATCTGGGGCAACTATTCGAGTTTTTCAGCATAATAGTAGGTTTAAGGCTGTCTGTTTATTTTACATATATATATATATATATATATTGATAAATAATTGAATGATTGATTCTACTGGTTTAACTGTTAATAATCTTTTCTGTAGCACCGTCCCACTTGGAGAAAGTTCTAAGGGAACAAATTGCTGAGGGACAGCCCAGAACACACAGACCATGGAAAAAGATAATTGTTGTAGTGGAGGGAATCTACAGCATGGAAGGGGAACTGTGCCAGCTTCCTGAAATTGTTTCCATATGCAAGAAATACAGGGTACATATTCCTGCAAGATACTACTTTTGCAGTTGCTAATTGCCAGCATTCTAATATTTTAAATAATATATGCAGTTTACTTGGCTTGGGAATTCAAAACAGTTTTTCCATTAAACTGGTCCAATGGTGTTTTGGTCCTTGTTTTGACTAGCCTCTTTATCCAGAATCTGACATGGGATAAAGATTAGCTAATCATCAGGTGTACCTATTTTTTCAAAGATAGAAATTCAAGTCTTCAGCTTTCGGGTCCTGCTAAATGCCAATTTGTGCTCTTCTACTTTTGGTTTTTGTTGTCTCCTGTTCCATGGTTCATTCTTTGGTTCAATATCTGATATGCCTTATCTTTCGTATAATTTTCCTTTTGTATCAGGCTTATATTTATCTGGATGAGGCTCACAGCATTGGAGCTGTTGGAAAATCTGGAAGGGGTGTTTGTGACCTCCTAGGTGTTGATACTGCTGACATAGATATTATGATGGGAACTTTCACTAAATCATTTGGATCATGCGGTGGTTATATTGCGGGATCTAAGGTTAATTTAATTAGTATTTTTTAGTTTAAGCTTGTAAATCTGACATGTTAGTTTATTTATAATCTTAAGCGGGCAAACTTGGCAATGGAAATATAACGTGTGTGCTTTTAAGTAGTATCAATTGGTTGCATAGGAATTTATTTAAAGAGTTTGCTTTCTTGCATGTGAATGTTAAAAAATAAACCTCATTTTTAAAATAAATTGCTTAAATCGTTAGTTCAAATTAAGGAAGGAAAATGGAGGATTTCCTGGCCAGGAGAAATGCATTTCTTTTCAACTTAATGGAATTATGCATTAGGTAACATCACAGAAATTCCTACTTATTGCTCCGTTAATGGTGCATTCTAACATTCCATATCCCTTCCTTAGGAACTTATTGAATACTTGAAGCACAACTGCCCTGCTCATCTTTATGCAACATCAATATCGCCACCAGCTGCACAACAAATCATGTCTTCCATTAAGGTTATTCTTGGAGAAGATGGTTCTAGCAGAGGTTGGGATCTTTCTGCCCTTTGTTTGCTACACAAGACCATGTTTTTCGTTGTCTATCTCCAAGTTACTCACTTTCTGCATTATGTCAATACAGGGGCTCAGAAACTAGCACGGATTCGGGAAAATAGCAACTTTTTTCGGTCAGAATTGCAGAAAATGGGCTTTGAGGTTCTGGGTGATAACGACTCCCCTGTAATGCCCATAATGCTCTACAACCCTGCAAAAATTCCTGCATTTTCACGAGAGTGCCTCAAACGGAATGTAAGATCTTTTGTTTTTGCTTCCCTTCTACCCTCTTGTTTAGCTTCCGTCATCTCCTTTTTTGTTTTGTTGCTTCTCCTATTTTGCCTTGAAGTTTTCTTCCATGTCATGACCTGTGATAATGCAACATAGGTTGCTGTTGTGACGGTGGCTTTTCCAGCCACCCCTTTACTGTTAGCCCGTGCTCGGATTTGCATTTCTGCTGCTCATACAAGAGAAGACCTTACTAAAGCTTTGGAGGTTAGAATCTTATCTTATAGCTCTCAAGTTTCCTAGCCTTTCTAAACCGCTCCTATTTTTACTTTTTTCTTTCTCAAATTAGCCAATATGTACTGACATGAGATGCTAATGGATCATGAACTATCAAACACATTATAATTGCAATGTTACAGTTTATAACTACAACTCCCAGCGAGGTTATGATTGGCATAGCATCACACATAACCATTCCATGTGATTTACAAGTAGTTTAGGACCTTCATATTCAATGAGAAATCTGGAGAACAATTGCACATGCCTGTGCCGACTTAACATGGTGCAACTGGAAATCATAGATAGATAGATAAACTGACCTGAATTTGATTTTTTGCCTTTTCTCCATTTCCCCTTATGAAATTGCATATCCTTTGGTGGCAATTTCCATTTGTACGACTTAAGGAAAGACAACAGGCTTTTTCATTCTATAATTTACTGTTGGAACTTTGTATTTCTATCAGGTAATCAGCAGGGTTGGTGACATGGTAGGTGTAAAATACTTCCCTGCCGAGCCTAAGAAACAGCAGCTGGAGGGAGAAGGAATTAAGATGGACTGAGGAGATATCTTTCCAAGAGATTCCAAGATCTCCAAGAAGCAGGTTTAGAATGGTCACCATCAGGATTTAATCGATAGCATGCTATGCCAATTCCAGTGGTTATAGATGTGAATTGCAAGCTGTGAAGTTTCATTTAGTTTAATTCGTATACGGGAAGTTGTGGTCTATCCAAGTGGTAAGTTGCTAACACGACATCGAGAAATGCATCTCTGTAACTGTGTATGTTGTCAAGTTTTCCCATAAGGTTGTGGTCCATTCTGGTCTATCTTCTTTGTTTTTTGCAGTGGCCTAAATACTGTGGGAACTTGTATGGAATTGGTTGCCATAAAAATACATTTACTCTGTTGTAGCTACAGTCTAGAGCAGGCTGGATTTCACAACTTAAGTCCAGCAGTGTAATTCATATGCTGCAGGCCTCTCTAACCCCAGTTCCGTTCCTTCTGAACTTGTATGTACTTCGAATACTAAACATTTTCAGACGCCAAGTTTAATTACTATGCGTCCTATTTGATATTATGACATATAATTTTACATGCTCTAACTTTTTTTAGGAGATGAAAAGACAATTTCTTACAAATTAGTACTTCTATTACAAATTTTGAAGCCTAAAACTGTGAAACTAACGTCAGTAACAAAGTAAACTTACTTGAGAGAAAACTAAAAAAGAGCTAAGGCAATAATTTAAGATTCATTTATCTCCATAATCAGCTCGGAATGGTAAGTATATAGTGAAATTTTTACCATTGTAATTGATATCCCATCAACAAAATGTGAACCGTTTTCTTTTATAATATGTGATTTATTATATTATTCATAATAAAAATTAATTAAATATATTGATATTTCAAATCAACAAATACGTCTAAACAAGACAAATAAACAATAAAGTACAGTAGAAATAGACATACACCCAAGATTTCATTTGGTGATGATGACGGATGGCTAAACTTATTTAGAACATTTTATAAGTATTGGTGAGAAGCACATGCGTTGCACGTGATGCATATTATTTTAATAAAAGTTGTTACATTACAATAATAAAATAAATTTATAATTCAAAATATATTAATTAAAACTTTAAAACAAATTACTATTTTTACAAAGTAAAACCAAATAGTTAAAAATAAGGTAATTTTTCCATTTTATTTATTATTTGTATTAAGTTTATATTTCCACCTGCAATATATACATCTTTTTAGTATAAGGAAATTTCAATTCATATAATTAACTTTCACTTAAAATAATTATATACATACACAATAAATACACTAAAAAGTACACGCCCAAAGACATGTACATGCATGTGTGTGTAGGATATGTAATGACGTAAATTGAAAAATAAATATATTGATTGATTTGTTATATAGAGAAATAATGCATACAAAAATTTAACAAGTATGCACATCGTATACTTTACAATGTAATAATACATAAAGTAATTAAAATAAGCATCTTCATTTTATTTTATTTTTTTTGACTTGGTACTTTTTTATTGTAGTTTAATTTTGTTGCCAAATACTTTTTTCAGTAAAACTCTTATAATTCAATAAATATTATTATACCTTGATGATCATGATATAGCAACAATGAAAATAAAATTTTACTTTTATCTCACTTTTAACTTTAAATCTTTTATCTTATTAATCAACTCTAAGTAAAATAAAGCTTGAAAGAAAGTAGAATATTATTTTCTTATGTTCCTCTTCAAGTTTAATTTAAATTTTGATTTTTTTAGTTATAAGTATTAATATTTTGTTATTGCAGTTATTCAATTTTTAAGTTTGAAATATAATCATTATAAAACTTGCTAAATGAAAACTAGATTCATCTGAAAGGTTTATTTATGAAAAGATCAAAATATAAGTAAGAATCACTAACAACTTTACTATTAATTAAATTTAAATTTATTTCGAGATCTATAAGTAAACACTTTAAATGTATTATTCAAGCCCAAATGAAGTACTTTTATATGCTAAAATTTGAAATATGTAATTTTTTTCATCTATTCATAATTGTAATAAGTTTCTAATCAAAGTAATATTTATATTCAATCAAGATAAAAATAAATAAACTATCAATATATATATATATAACATAACTATATTGAAATAACTGAATAATCTTCATTATCTAAAAATTGTTACAACATTAAAATATAACAACAACAACAACAACAGTAATAATAATATTTATATACAATAATTTCTAAGAATAAGCTTGGACTCCTAGTTTCGTATGCACAACAAAATGATTTTATTATTACAAAAATTTGGGACGGCCGAAAGTAGTTGCAAAATTCGTCCCAAGTTTGGACAGTTTTGTAATGAATTTTACTATTTTTTGACGGAATCATTCAATAGATTGAGGAATTGTACAATCCGTCAAGAAAAAATAAATAATTATTACAAATTTTGTTAGAAAATAGAACGTGAAAATATGTATGTTACTAATCGCTAGAAAATTAGTCGATATTTTTATTTTTTAATCTTGGGACGAAATTCCAAACTCATGTCAACCGTCAAAAATTTCCAAATGAAATTTGTACCCACTTAACAATTTTTTGTGACGGTAAAGCACCAAAAAAAAAATTTTGGGCGCCAAATGATGGTCAAAAACTCCAATAGCGAATTTCTAATGGCTAGATTATGTCTTCATAAAATCCGTCCGAAAAACTTTCTGAAAATGATCGTTTCAAAGGCTATATGTCGTCTCCAAATCCATTGGAAAGTCATTACAAATAATAGTATAAATGTGAGTGCTTCTCTTATTTGTGTTTTCACTCTCTTGCATCATACCTTTACAATTAAGCCCTCAAAATCTGAATATATATATATATATATGTACATATCAATCTTCAATTATTTTATATTAATTACATCATATATATATATATAGATAGATCAAATTCAAATTCTAGTATTTGCGGATGGTCATTCTGTTCGAAAAATTAATCAGAATGAAAAACGATACAATAATTTAGATTAGATTAAATTTAAATTGTTATTTATTACAAGATTTTGTATGTGTATATACAACTATAAAATAATTCATAAAACTATTTCTAATTAAACTAGTTATAACTTTCTTGTTTTGATGGACGATTTGATACCTTTAAAATTAAGGATTGTTTGGAATTAAATAAAAAAAATCAATTTCTTTTTGAAATTTTGGAACGAAATTTGTGAAGGAATTGTCATAAGTTCAATCCAAAGATATTCAGATAGGCGCAAGAGAAAAAATGGTGAGAATTTTGAATTTGAAATAAATTCAAAAATTTCATCCCAAAATGTCACAAAAAAGTATGTTAATTTTTCAAATACAATATATCTACGTCGACAATCCAAATTTGTCTAAAACTTAAAGGAAATTAAATACATGGAATCATGGTGATCATATCTAATGGTCATATTCCAATTTGGGTGGTTCGATAATGCAATGTAACGATAATAGGATGCTGAAGGAGTCGCCGAGGGTCAGTGGAGTTCGTTGGTAGTGAGAAGCAGCAAAAGACGAGTTCAAACTCTTCTTCTAATAACGACATTTGGGTGAATGATTGATCACTCCCCTCCGCAAAGTTTACATAAATCAAGAACACCACAATCATCTAGGGTGAGTGATCTTTTGCAGTGACAGTGCAGGTAGAGCACAGTTCGACAACAGTAGGCTAGAATCCACCAGCTAAATGAACCAGGACGAAAATAACGACAGCTGATAGAAGCAAGCCAAATTCATGCTACATCAGATGCTTTATACAGTGAACACATATATGATTGCCGCATACCTTTTTATTAGAAAGTGGCGTATATGGCAATTATCTAACTAGCCGGTGTATTAAATACCAGGAGTAGCATCTATAAGACCGATACAAGTGGTTTAGAAACTCCAGCAATGTATAAACAACATTTGCTTCATGTGTGCACTACACCATCAAGCAAGAACTAGATTCAATTCTTGAAGACATGAAACCTGTCGCAGGAAAATTACAAACTTCTTCAGATGATCAACATCGCAGGGACAGACATTGCATCAATGAGCTACAGAAGCACTCGGTAACAGACATTCTCAGCAAATAATCCCAGTTTCTACATACAAGTACTCTTGTGTTTTCCTACAGTATGGAAAGCATCAAAGCATCCCAATTTATCAGATAAATAGCATCTCCTGATTAATTATATCACATCCATAATGTTTTAAGTGTATTTCAGCAGTCCAAAGCACTCAATTTGATAATCTTCTTGACCATTTTGCGCTTGCCAGTCACCTGGTGGAAGAGCAAACTTCAATCTCCTTATGAGATATTTTAGAAAAGGAAAAGATAACTAAAATGGCATCAGCTCCAACATATCAGCCCTTGAAAGTACACTTCCCCTCACTGAAAATTTGAAATAGCAGCTGACCATAAACAAATCCTAATCGGATGATAGTCTAGGGCTAGGATTTGAAAACATCAGCTATGCCTATTCAGTGAAATTCCGTATAACGCATCAACAAATATTCTAAAAGTAACTTGAACTAGCATGCGACCACAGTGCCTGTGGCTAATAAGATGGCCCACAGTATAATATGTGGGCATACAGACCAAAGAAAGGCATAGCTTACTGAGGTAAGTCAATGAAAGGATGCATTAGCAAGCAAGCCTTAGTGCCTGGAGACTGTAACCTATGACAATATCCAAATATACCATATAAACAAATCATTAACCATACAACAGTTTCAGCCAAGGTCTGCCTTTGAAGATGATAGCCAAACAAACTCCATCATCTACTTGAAAGTAATCGTGCTATTAAGGCCTAATCTGTGTGTAAACTGCCTTTTGCAGTAATTAGGAACGGTTACTTTAAATCATGCTGTAGGTCCAATAAATTTTGCATCATACCAGCTCAACTTTTCCTACTAACAAATTCTCTAAGCTTCAACTTATATATTAAAAAAGGTCATATAAATTCTATATGAATCATCTCATGTTAATGAACGGCAAAGAAGGCATTTGTTACATGAGTTTACACACAAAGTGCACCAATTATACCAACAGTACCACAAACAGAAGCCATTATCCAAAACAGAATGTCAAAAGGAGGATGATTATCATCATAGGCAATACCAACTATTATCAACTTCAACATGACTAATCCATTCCAGACAGCTACAAAAATTTGTTATTGAGATCGTATATACAGCTGCATCATAAGATAACTACTAGTCACTAACATAACTTCCCCCGGTAAGTCAGCATAAACAAACTAAGACAGCATACATGCAAAACAAAATTAACCTGCTCACTACCAAAAGTAAGGCTGAAACAAGTTACCAGCAAATTATGAACTGCATGTCAACCAAGTTTTCACCTCCGTACCCCTTTCTTGCTACATTATCAAGTCAAACTACTAACTCAATTCTTCTCTAATGATGTCTTGCCACAATTAATCATCACGAAAATTCACATAAAACCTTTACTGAGCTTCTGAATGGAGGAAAACATTTTCCTGCGTGACCCAACTGCATTGATTCCCATATCCTTGAGATCTTCAAGAGTCAAGAACGGTAAAACCTCATCATCCACCTCATGAACCTCAAACAGGGTCGCGTACTTGCCTAAGCCCAATTCATTCAACCACACCCTCACACCATCCCTATCCCTATAACTTTCTCCTTCTCCAGTCCTCCCCTCATCTCCCATTTGATCCGAATAAGGACCATTCCCCCAACCCCTCTGCTTCATTCGCAAATTCCCACCTACATTATCATTATCATTACCGTCATCATCACCAAACGAGCAATTCGGGCTAGATGGGTCAGAATTTTCAACCACCAAATTGCTGTTGATCCCATTCCCACCCAAATTCTCTTCTTCTTCTCCTTCCTCCGCTTCCCCTTGTTTTCCACTCTCACCACCACTAGACAAAGGAAACTTCTCAATCTCCGGATCTTCATTGTCACGAGAATTCATCGAAGCCCATTTCTTGGAACTGGAGGGCCTGACTCTCTTCCTCTTGAAATCCCTATCCCTGTTAGCGGCATTGAAATTCTTCCAATTCCCAATCGCTACATCATCATCAAAATTCAAGCCCTCCATTTCACCTTTACTACTGTCACTCACGCCATCATTCTTTTTGTTTTTCGCATGCGCAGTCTTGGCAGTCCGAGGCTTCCTGGCTCCTCCCTTGTCTTCCTTAATAGCCTTCCATTGCTGCCGCAGCTTGCGATGGCCCGGGTTCTCGTAATACGGCTGGTGCAGCCTAACGCTCGGGCGCCCTCTCCTCTTCGTCGGCCCTACGTTCACCTCCGCTGCAGCTGCCTCTCCTCCGCCGTTCTGCATTGGTCTCCTAGCCGTCAGTTCTCAAATTCTCTTTTCCTTCTGAATAAACATTAAAACTCTATGTGGGCTGTTTGTCCAAGAAAATACTAAACAGAGAGAATGAAGTGAAGCGGTAGGGTGAACAAAAACAGAGAGCCGGCGAGCTGAAGAGTTGTGAGTGTGTGGGTGGGTGTGTGGAGAGAGTACCGAGAAAGGTGCTATTCTGTTTGAGCAGGAATTGGGAGGAGAAGCCACGTTTTCTGGTAAAATTAATATTATTTTGGTGGCAGCTGTAACTAAAATCGGGTTTTTAGTACTCCTTCTTTTTTTATTATTAGTTTCTTATATTATTTTTTTTTATTTTTTATTTTTTCGATGCGCAGCTAACAATCCCTCGTCTTTAAAATAATCGTATACATACGACATATTTGCTAGGATGGTAGTTGATGATAGGTATTAAAAATTATTTTTTAGAGAAGAAATAAATGGAAGGGTAAGGATAGGTATTAAAATTTTGGTACAGTAAAAGAGTTTTCTCTTGTAATAATATAGATACACATAGACAATTAATTATTCAAAATAATTTTACAAAAAATTATAAAAACTTTAGTATATGACGTAGAAAATTGTAATTATAGAATAATTTAAAAAATACTAAAATTTACTAATATGGATATTTTTTTTGATAAAATATAATGAATTAAAGGATAAATAAAGAATAAATTGGAATATTCGATAGTATAGATTTTTTGTCGGGTTGAAAAGTGGAAGTAAAAAGGAATATATAAAAAATAGTTTGGTGTTTGGTTAAGGAGAAGAGATAGAGGGAAAGTAAAACTTTATTCATATAAAACCTTTTTGAAGTCCAATTTTATTTTTGTTCAAAATTAGGAGGAAAAGTGAAAATATAAGAGCAAAAAGACAAAAAAGTATATATTATATTTTTATTTACTTTATTGTCCATATATATATATAATTTTTTTTCAATTCCTGTGAATAGTATTAAACATAATCACCAGAGAAAATAATAACAAAATTACTGAAAAAAAACTATTGCATTGAAATCAATGATAAATATTTTTCTTGTTTGATAATTTTTTATTAATAAGGTTTTAAAATTTTGATAAATTAAAATTATATTAGTATAATATTAGTTTATTTATTTCTTAATACATATGAAAAGAAGAATTATTCAATAAAATTACAAAAAAATAGTACTTTCTTCTCAATCTATTTTCCTCATACCAAACAAATCAAAGTATTTGATATTTACTCACCTTCCAATTATATACCAAACAATTTGAAAAAAAAAAATTATTAATTTTTTTCCTCGTTCTTTCCCTTTCACTTTCATTTTCCTCTCACCTAAATCAAACGAATTTTTAACCGTGAAATCCTAATAGAGGGGTAAAATTGAAAAAAATTATCCACTTTGACATTTTTTATTGATTAAAAAAAAGTCATGTATTTTGATAATTCATAATTTTTTATTAGTAAAGAAAAGTGGGAATAATGACGAAATTGTCATCAGCCATTCAAAAGCAAAATAAAAAAAACTAAACATACTAAAAGTCTATTCTATCCCTTAGGTACTAAAAATAAAGAAATATTAAACTTATTAAAAAGCATTTTATTGATCCCAGTCAACATATTTTGTCTTATTTTAGACTCTTGATTTCATATTTTCCATCTAATTATTATTTTTAAAAAAAAAAACTCGATTATGATATTTCTATTATTATTACATTTTCTACGGTTTTTTTATTTTTGGTATTTATTAAAAAAATCATTATTTAGTAGCTTATACTATTTTAGTCCCTAGTGGTAAAATGAATTTAGTATATATGATTTTATGTTTTGCTTCTGAACAATTGATAGTTGTTTTATTATTTATTTTCATTTTAATTTAATTATAAGTATAAATATATAAGTTAGCAATTATTTAAGTAAATTATATTTAATCATTGACAAATTATTAAAGTGCTTAAGCCTTTCTAATTCTATATTTTGTTAGCGGAATATTTTTTGTCCACTTTTCTTGAAATTCGATTAGGATTTAATTTTTTTTAGTTACTGTAATGAAATGTTGCATTTAAAAAATAAAATCCTAAATTGAAACGAGCGATATTTCTTCAACTTTTATAAAACAAAAAGAATGTTGACTCGGCATTTATGTTATCATTTCTTAAAAATAATCAAATTTATTTATGAAGAATTAAGTAAATAAAAGGTGAGAATTTGAGCATTGAACGACTCATTAATTTTGCACATAATATCAATATGATACTGAACCAATGTGTAAATTCTAATGAAGAAATGACTGTACTAACACATTTGAAGGCCATCTTTTAAAAATGTATTATTTTGGAAAAATATGGTGATACCAAAAAATTTAAATGAGTTTTGATACTACAGAGAAAAAAATAATATTATCCACCTACAAAATAGCAATACTTTACATTTTATGTTTCATTCAATATATACACATTATGTGTCCAAAACGAAATTTTTGTACGTACAGAATTTGGAAAAGAAAATCCAATCCCTTACTCAGCTGCCAGTTTTTTCACTTCCACGATCGTCAAAGTGCAGCAAGTAAATCAAACCTGCCTTTGATGATAAATGATAACACGGCCAAACAGTTGAGAAAAAATCCAAGCAGCCGTTTGCATAACAGGACTGTCAAACTTATGAAGAAGCTTACTGTACATCATGCCAAGTACTGAGAGTGTGCGAAAGAGGAAAATGAGCTTTGAATCCCTATTCTAATGCATAAATTGGCGCTAACCCAACGTGCAAAACAAGAAACAGTTTGACAGCCAGAAAAAAACATGGTCGTATGAGTCGTATCTAATTTAGTTATATATCAATGAATGAACAACTACATATCAAGAGTATCTGTGGTATTGTGTTGATTTTTCTGTATTCGTTCTCTGATGGGGAAAAATGTATCTTCGGGTCAATTCAAGATTTCACCACTGTGAGAAAAACAAAAAGGGATTATAGTTAATGCTACAAAAAGAACACACCAGTTTATGCCGACCAAAAAGTTGCAAGCTTCTGAGAGTGTAGGACTCTAAAACAGGTATTTTCATCTGGATGGCACCATGCAGAGTAGACCGTGTCCCGGATTGTGCTCCAGTGGATACATAGTGGTGCCTCTAACATACTTTTTATGTTCAACGGCAGCTTTTCTCGAGCCAACCTCCAGTGCAGAATTGCCTCTTAGTTGCTTAGCAGTGATGGAACATGCGGCTAGTGGATCTGAAGATCCAGCTCCAACTCTCCTGTCGAGAGAACCAGAAAAGAGTTGTGAACGAGCGTGATAATAAAAGATATTTTATATGATTGTATCAGAAAAAGACAACAGATAAGTTTCACCAACTGTGAAACCCTAAGCATGCAGAACGTTAAGGTTATGATTACATAAACACCCAACTGTTATCATAATTACGAAGACTGCTTTGTGTTCTATTACATAGAACACGTTGAGGAAGAAGCTAACAGTGGAGGTTATTTGTCAAAGCATTAGTGGCAATGAAGAGTGCAAGGAACTAAACCACAATCAGCTGGTCAATGTAATAAATACAGTAAAAAGTAACTGAACTTTAATACAGAGAAACAACAGTAGACTACCTCAACAATTTCTCTGACGCAATCCGGGCAGCAGTAATTAAGCTGCGGCTTGGAGCCCACTTCACAATTCGATTTGGATCTGCCCGCATTGGAGAATGGATTTTGATAAGCTTACAGAAAACAATAAGTAGAAAATGTTAGAAAGTGGAATTTAGTGAGAGTAAGACGTATCATGAAGGATAAGTATCTCCTGCGGATCTGATCAGTAACATAATTACATAGACAACACATTAGATAATCTTCAGTACATATCAGCAAAAATATAAGGAATGGACTTTTTCGTAATAAAACACATTGCAGGTTCCTCACAACACATTCGACGATAGCCAACAGCTTATCAGCAAAACATTAAGACTGGACTTTCATTGTGATCAAACACATTGGATATACTTGAGATGATAACCCACTTAGGCAGCTACGCAAGTTTACCATGAGCATACAGGAAGAAATGCAAAATCATCAGCATGAGAACTTAGAACTTCAAATCAGAAACAATAAAGTTTAGAACTTACCCCAAGACATTCCATCATTTGATAATACGCCCTACCCTGCAAAGGAGTATGCCCTTGTCGCGACTCCGAGAAATATCTAGTCCTAAGATGACAGTATAGCTCCATGATTAAGTGACTTTAAACCAATATGGTACCGTTCAACAACTTCTTCCATTGTACTTACCATTCTTTATAACCAGGATCAACAGTGAAACCATACATATCAACAGTGTCACAAATGGAGAGAGCAAATTCAAGCGCCTTGAGC
>NC_026147.1:12638065-12676858 GCF_000512975.1 Sesamum indicum
CCAGCATGAGATAAACCGGATTTAGTATAGGAATTTCCTACAGAGATCAAAAGGTAATTATTAAGAATTAGTAATGTGAACTTCAAAAGTGTCCCAACAAAGATAGCGAAGCCCACTGCTGAAGCTTCAGAAACAGAGTTTGGCCTTCTTCATGACTATGATAATACTATCTTCATGCTTATATTTGTCAAAAAATACACGCCCGGATAAGAAAATTGCTGATTAGATTGGATGGAACTTAAGTTATGCGAGAAATGGAAACAAGACACACCCGTATCATCTTGCTCATGATATCATGAATTGTTGTTTTCACGATCAAGACCTCCTTTCCCCTGTCTGTAGGTTTCAAAATTATTAGTATGTTTTTGTATGTGAGATGAAGTCCTCAAGACTTGTGAAATGTGATAATACCATACAACTCGGCAACTTTATCAAGAGCTTTAGCAGAGCCTCTGTTGAGAAGGCGAAATGTACTTCTTGTACCCACATATTCTGTGAAGTTCTGCACAAAACAAAAAGTGGTTTGCAAGAGAAAGGCAACTGTTGATTAAAGTTCTTAATAGGAATAACTGTAATATGGGATGAGAACCTCTATAGGTGCTCCATTCTCTCTGACAATTGCATCATAACTATCTATTTCTTGGCCAAACTTGGTTTTTAGGAGATCTCCGGAGTTACCAATAACAGCACATCGGCCAAATTGCCTTGGTGTATAAGGTGGTCTGTCAGGTAGCACAAGAGAGAGTTTCTCCATGCACAGAGTTCTATTCTCACATTGGTTCCTGCAGCAAAGGAGTTCAAAATCTGGTCCAAATAGCACTATAAACAAAAAATATCAGCATAGATTGCCAGATATGTTTACTAAATTAATGTAAATGAAATTTTCACAGGCCAAAAAACTTCAGCTTCATCAGGTTTGCAGACACTATAAATGATATATTGAGAGGAGATGGTGAAAGGAAAGGGGTACAGATAAAGAAGCTCTTCAGAATATTAATATGGATAGTGGCTGTTTTGGTTTGACATCGGTGCAGGTGGACATGGTTACGAGCTTATACTGACAAGAACTAAATTCATGAGAACCTTACTAGAAGAAGCAAACCACTATTTAGCTTGGTAAACCATATGAAGGATGGATAGAAAAGCTTTACGTTGCAAACTGTAGCTTAAGTGTTCATCTGGAATGGTGACAATCTTACCAAGTATGGCACATACGGAGTTTCAATTATACATTACAAGTACAATTCCGCTCAACAAAAAATAAATTTAAACCACCATGCACAACCAAGTCTGCACTTAAAGGATGTATTTTCTAGCACTATGGAGGTTTAAATCAAATCTTCATGGCCATCAGCCACCAAAAATGTCATAATTAATTTCTACAAGATGCTTAGCCGCCCGTGTGTATGATCTCAAAGCAATCGATCTTTTTCTCGGACTTCTCTGAATGGATAATAACACATACATCTGGAAAAATTTCTAGTCTAGCACCTAGGTAAAGGAAGATACTTACAGAAGCACTCCCTTGTTGATCCTGCGCCACGCATATTCTTCCCATCCATTTGGCAGAGCATCAATGAACTCCCGAGTCAGTATAGTGGTACTATTTCGCACCTGAGCAAGTCCCTCACTAAATAACAAATCAACTGTTGCAGATAACCTAAAACCCAGAATAGAACACAGACCCAAGAGCTTCTAAACAGAAATTATGCATCTAGCAGAAAGCAAAATGATGGACAGGAACTTCTAGCATATATATGCTCAGTCATTCCTAACATATAGAATAATATTACAGTGGCATGCTGAAATGGTAGACAAATAGCTGTAACTGAGAGACTGTATATGATTAGAATATTCTTCATAATTTTGAATAGCAGATAGGACACTGACCTGTTCCCATGTGGCTACTGCTTCACAAAGATTAAAATCAAAAGACAAGCCTTCAAGTTCACCTGTTTTGGGATCTTTCTGTTTAGATGTTTAACAGAATATCTTCAGTGAGAAAGCTCAATAAAATAAATAATTATAAATCATTACTACCAATAACATCCCAGTTCAGAAAAATATTAATTTTCTGCAACAACCTTATACATTTCTCCAAATTCTATAGGACAGATTTTGTGAAATGGGAGATGCAATTTGAATATACACCAGAATGAAATGGTTGCAAAATACGACAAAAAGCATTCGAGAAAACCTACCCATTTTGGAACTGTGTCACTCGGAAACTTCAACGAAACCTCACAGTTATCTCTGCCACTTACAGCTTGTAAACCCAATCCATTTGCACTCTGCAAGATTCAAAATGTATTAGATAAACTATACAATACAAAAACAAAGTGAAACATCTTAATCATTTAACTGGAGAAATCTAGCAGGAACATAAGAATATAGGCCCATGATTATTCAACTTAAACACAGCGAATCAGATAAGAATACCATCTATACCATAGAGTCAGACCTTTAAAAAAACAACTGTTCAAAGCTAAATCATAGCTGATGAGTCCTGTTAATTCATTATTATTGCAGTCTCTTTTTGTCATGAAAATTCAAGAGAAAAATGAGGCTCTGTACTCTTGTTTCTTCTTTTGCCAAGAAAATAAAAAATGAAGGTTAAGATCTAAGACAACTGTAACTTATGCAGGTGGAGGCACTTCTTGGCCTCATGCTTTTGGCTTCCAAAGCAGCCAGGTTAAGTTTCATGTGAACGTTTGTTAATTTGAATTGTAGCCAACTCTTAGAATCTCGTCTAGCCTAGCAACCAAGCGACACTGTATTAACAGTAAATGGTATGCCCTGGAATGTAAGATCACGAACTAATTAGGCTGTCATCTTCTCCTCTCTCCCAATTAAAGACACCTAATTCCTTGTTTACACCACATTCTCAAGAACATATTTGGCTCTAAAACCCGAAAGTGAATATTTCAATCAGATTCAGTTCACCCACTATTCCACTTCAAAAGAAAAGTTCTTTCCAATCAGATGAAAAACTTTGTCTTGGCAAAAGCATTAGACTGGTACACACCCAAAAATCATCCTTGGCCAAAATTTCAGCATTTCAAGAGAGCAAGGACTAGGTGGAAATTTCCAATCACTGCACAGATAATCAACAGAGCGAAAAGAAAACAGAACTCACCACACACTTCTGGAAATGACTCTGTAGAGATTTCAATGCTTTTAAATCTTCACTAGAAATATAAGATGGCCCATCTGCACTTAGAGCAGAAGCATTCTCACATACAAACGTAAAGCCACAAAATTAACCAACAAAAACAAAAATCATCTGAATATTAACCGCAAACGAACTAAAGATTCATTTATTTCAACAAATGCGTACCAAGATTGGAAACACCAGTAATATAAATGAGAATGGCTACAAGTCCAGAGACCAAAGCAATCACAAACAGCTGCAACAGCTTCATCTAACTCTACAATTTGCCCTCGAATTCGACCAAAATAGAACAAGAATCTGATATTCAGTCGAACACAGACTTTGCTTTTCTTTACTCGATGGATCTGAAAGAGAAATAAATATTTGCAAGGATCTACAACCCACTGTGTCCTGTGTGTTTCAGCGTGCTATGGCAATTGTGAAGAGCGAGCCAAGTTAGTTATTTTTCAGGGTCGCCCACGAATTTTATCATAATAGCAATCCCACCCCTCAACGTTTTAGGCTTCTCCGTGGAGTCCCTATGATTTTGTTTAGTTCCACTTTTAAATTATTTTAAATCTGATTACACAAACACCTCACATTTTTTTTATAATTACTCATCGTAATTTAATTTATCTGTAAAATTTTGTCCATAAATATGGAGTATATTTGTAATTATAACTATAATTTTAAGGAACGAGGAAGTACTTAATTTTCTATAAATAAATTAAAATATATTGAATTGCGTTTTTTCTAAAGACATAAACAAATTTTTGAAAAGATTTTAACTGTTTATATGGTAATAAGAAAACACAGTGTATATAGTTCTCTTTATTTCTTCATTGACTTATAATTTTTATTTCGTCACTCGTAATTTAATTGTAAAGTAAATTTAATTTTTAAAGAAAACAATCAGAGTTCAACTCACTTGCCTTCATACTAAAGATTTGAGAATGATTTATACTTACTAAAATCTCTAGTTAAGGTAAAAAGAAATGTAAGTTGCTGTTTTAATTAAGGGATACTAATACTGTCATTTCTTATATTTGGTGTTACTACATGTAATTTTTTATGATTTAAAAAATTGTACTTAGTATTTCTAATGTTTATTTCCGGTAAACAAATAAATTCACTTGTTAGTTGAAATTCATAAAATTTGCTAATTTGGGGAAAAAATGCCTCCTCACATGCATAATTTTTTTTGGGGTAAATGTAAGTTTCATTAAATAAAATGTACAAAAGTACAATACAACAGTGTTCAACGATTGGTTTCTCCCTCGACAGGCCAAGGGATACGTCATAATATATATAATGCATGTGAACTAATCGAGTAAGATAAGTTTTTGCTAATAATCATTTGTCTAACATCTTCATGACGGTGGCAATGATAGAGGGTGGCCTCCTAGTATCCTCACATGCATAATTTTGTAAGGACGAAGATGAACTTTTTACATATATTAGCGGGTAAAGATATATAAGAATAGTTTGGTCAAAAAAAAATATTCGACCTACATAAGTAAGTAAAAAGTCAATCATGTGTAAAATAGATTTTTATTCATATTTTTTTTGGCGAACATATAGATATATTTATTGACGAAATAAATATGAGGAATATTAGGCGTAATATTTCAAACAACAAAAAATTTACGGATAAAACGAACCTCAGAAGAAATGGTGTAATTATCCTTTAATCAATTACCAATATCTAAAATATGGTTGCAATTCAATTCATGCAATCAATCGGCCATGAAACCAGTGATTGGTTTTCTTGTATTTTCTGGGAAATTTCAGCATAAGAACAAGATTAGGGACTAAATTGCAATAAACACAAAAATGAAAAGTAAGCTGAAGAAAAATAAAAAACAGCTTTCACAAAAAAAAAAAAAAGCAAAAGAAAAAACAAAACCAATAAATAAACACTAGAAAGAAAACGTTTAATACCAAAAAATACGAAGAAGAATCAACTGAAGTGGGAGCACATCGGTTAATCAAGATCAGCCGTAAGAACGCCATTGTTCGAGCCTCCATCCATTCAATTTTCCCAGATTTTGGAAATCTGTGCCGTAATTTGATTGAATCATACAGTCAACCCGCAATTGGCGATAATGGCGACTCGGTACTGGGTGGCGTCTCTGCCCGTTAGCCAAGGCTCCTCCGCCTCCTCCTTATGGAGTCGTCTCCAGGAATCCATCTCCAAACAAGCCTTCGACACATCTCTCTACAGAGTAAATTCACACGCATGATTATACACTATGATTTTTGTTGTACAAGGCAGATCTATTTTGGCAGTTACTTTTTTCCTCCAATTGATTGCAGTAAATGTCTGTTTTTAAGATGATGAATGTTTTTCCTGAATGTTTCAGTTCAACATTCCGAATCTACGAGTGGGGACCCTAGATTCGCTATTGGCTCTCAGCGACGACCTGTTGAAGGCGAGTGTTTTTTTTTCTTTCAAAAATTTCAGTTCATTTTGTTTGAACTTTGTGCGGTTTGCGAAGGAAACTTTTGCTTGGTGACAGGCGAACAGCTTTATTGAAGGAGTATCCCACAAAATCCGGCGACAGATCGAGGAATTGGAGAGGGTCTCAGGTGTTGTCAGTAGCTCTCTTACTGTTGATGGGGTCCCTGTTGACTCTTATCTCACACGGTAATTAATTGTACCTTCTTGAATTTTCTTTTTCTACTGAATATTGCAATTTGGAAGCAAAATGATTTGATAAACGAATTATGAGTTTTGTAGGTTCATGTGGGATGAGGCCAAGTATCCAACTATGTCACCACTTCGGGAGATTGTGGATGGAATTCATGTACAAATTGCGAAGATTGAAGATGATCTCAAGGTATACACACTCCTTTGAATTAATATTTGCAGATATTGATTCTGTTTAAATGATACAAACCCTTCAATGATGAATCTTAAAATCATCTCTCTCTTTGTTGGAATAATACGCAATAGCTAGGAGCTTTGGAGGTATGGTATATGCTTACTAATTGGTATTGAGTATGAAATGAGGTCCAAACTACAAACCCTAATGATATTCTACAATAGGAACTTGGCAAAGATATATATGCAGATATCATATATGTTCTACCTTTGCACCCCTTAAATTCAGTTTGATTATATAAGTGGAAGCACCAATAACTGTAGCATGACTTGAATTCCCTTAACTTTCATTTATAATGTTTGATAACCAAGAATCAAATGCCTCACCACTCTAGTTTATGCTAGCTAATGTGAATACAACAAGGTTGGTTTTGTCTGGTAGATATTATGCTAACACTAGTTCATCCTTTTTTCTTTGCTTTCTCTGATTGAATGCGCACTATTCATACAATGCATTTTCTTAACCTGCACATTTGATCATTTCTGGTAACTGGAGACTTCTTAACACTACGAAGTTCAAAACTGACATTTTGATGAGATGATATAATTACTGAATTTATTTGGTAGATGTGTTAAGTTTGCCGAGTGTTGTTTTACTTTTGTCAATATCTGCTGGCATAAACTTTAATATTGTGGTAATATCAATTAAAAAGCTCTAGGTCATTTTGTGGTTTTAATAGTTGATGATTACACAATCTGAAGAGCCATAATTTAATAAAAGAGTTTTAATTGAAGTTGTCTTCGACAATGCTGAGAGAGTATTTTGGTGGAGTTCATGTTGTGAGAAGATTGTTTCATTAGAAAATGCTAAAACTTGGGTTGTAAAATCTTTCCCCATGCTTGTCAGGATTGAATTTCTTTTCGTGAAACAATTTATTCAGTCTTACAGAATAGAATCTGTGGATAGTCTCACAGTTAGTTGTTCTTCTTTGTGCTACTTTTTCCCATATAAGAAGAAACTATTTGATCACTGGGGCAAGACTTTTCAACTCGGATGATCAAACTCTTCCGAGCTAAAATCTCTTTGACCCTATTGTTTTATCAACTTGTCCTGGCATTGGAAAGATCTAAAGCAGCTGTAGATAAGCAATACTATTTGCGAGTAAAGATTCAAACTGATCATGTGGTATCTTTTCTGTTGTGAACTTATCTTATTTGGGTTGAATTTATAATTTTAGGAGTGTACAATAGCTGTTAATCCCTATTTGGTTGGGAATCTTGAGAATTTGTTCAAATAAACAGTTGAATAAGTCATAGTCTTTTGTTATAGACTTCATGACTGTACTTAAGAAAACAATTATACCAAACATTTCTGATTTTCTCATAGTTGGGATGTAGATATACAAGCTAGCACCATTGGATCTTGTTAGTTGCTTGCTGATGGAGGGCGTTATGGTGGATGTGTCTAATTATTGAGATATGGAAAAAAACAAGTTTTACTAGCTATGGAAATTAGAGCAGCTGGTCCTTTCTTGCTGACAGCAGAACAGACAAAAGTTGATTTCTTTTTCAAGGATCTTTGGTGCTTAGTGAATTCACTGATTACATGAACTATTACCTTCTATTCTGAGGATGCATCTACATTAACCATACTTTCCTTTTCCAAGGGTACAAAAACCCACTCAGGATAGTCATTAACTGATATGTATTGAATATAAGATGAAGAATTCTATGATTGCTCTCCTTAATTTGTTATATTATGGAAGGATATCTGAAAATATCTTAATTCTTTTCCTGCATCCAAAGGTTTCGTGGTTGCAGGAATAACTCTTTCAGTGTGGCATCAGTTTCTTCACTATGCTATAATATTTCTGCTTGTGCTTCTTGTAAAACCAATATCCTTCTAGACAAACATCTAGATGCAATAGATGGCTTGCATATCTGAGTCTCGTGTTGAAGTGTTTTCTGAGCATATTACGGCTGTGGATTTTCTTTCGCAGGTTCGTGTTGCTGAGTATAACAATGTGCGCAGCCAACTTAATGCCATAAACAGAAAGCAGGCTGGAAGGTATATGACTATTATGAACTTTACTAGATCTAGCCTTTTGCTTATGTAACTTCTACAAATAAAGAAATATATGCATTGTGGCTTTTCATTCCTGAAGTGCATTACACGTGTTTTAAATAATGCTGGTTGCGTTCATGAGACATATTGTAGATATTGATGCCGAAAAGCTGTAGTTTCACATATGTCCAATGTTTTGAAACTATTAGTTTGAATGATAATACTGTTAGTGTAGGTATTACATATTTACCTGTATGTTTTTACAATCTCAGTGTTAATGGTCTCCTCTTTTCTCGAATCAGAATGTAATCAAATTCACATAATTTCAAAGCACAAATTGCGGGATGAAACTTCAATGTCCATTTACTCTATGAGTGTCTTAATTATGAGCTTTGTCAGCTCTGAGATGTATGGTGAATCTACTTTCTTGGTACTGCATTGGAATAAGAAAGGCTTACCTGCCAAATATTGTGGAAGTGGAAGTATAAATTTTGAAGTCTCTAAGATTCAGTTCTCTAGAATGGACTTTGCATCCAGAGATGTTCATCTTGAAGCGCATTGTAATCAACAAAAAAAGAGACTGGGAATGCACTTTTAAGATCTTAAAGTCTATCTATGAATGTTTCTTAACACTCCTAAGATGAACATAGAAAAAACGCTCCTAAGATGAACATAGTTTTTGTCCAACATGAGATGTCTATTTGCTCAACAAATTCTAGATGCAGAGAAAAGAGTATGGGCCGAAGTTTACCCTGCATGCGACAGTGGTTTTTGTGTTGGCAGTGAGTGAAGTTATGGTATATTCTGCACTTCTCTCTCTGTCTCTCTCTCATATGCATGACATCATGCATACACACACCCACTGGGCATGAACTGCTTCATTTTCTTGGTGCTTTGAAATAGGCTTCTTTGTAAAGCATCCTTACAGCATTGCTTTATGTAATTTTAGAAGAGTTCTTGTAACTTACTGCTTGAACTTCTAGCTGATTCAAGTGATTTCTCATTGCAGTTTAGCTGTTCGTGACCTTTCTAATTTGGTAAAGCAAGAGGACATTATTAATTCAGAACACTTAACAACCCTTCTCGCAATTGTTCCAAAGTATTCTCAGAAGGATTGGTTATCAAGCTACGAAACACTGACAACATATGTGGTAAGTATTCTAGTTACTAGCCATGAGGCAGCATGTTTCTTTATTCAGACTTGTGTGGTAGGCACATACTCATTGAGTTGATTTATATGTCAAGGACAAAAGAAGCATCTCGTCCCCATGAAAATTGGCATAGTGCTTGCTTGGCAATCAACTTAATACTGATTATGTTAAATATGTTCAAGTTTTGCATTAGTAAATTCTGCCTTTTGATTGAACTAATTGTTTTAGGTCCCCAGATCCTCCAAGAAGCTACATGAGGACAATGAGTATGCACTTTATACTGTCACATTATTCATTCGAGATGCTGACAATTTTAGAACCAAGGCACGCGAAAGAAATTTCCAAGTAAGCTAAGGATCGACCCCTTTGTTACTCAGTTTGTTTCATTTCCTCTATGTGGTTTTCAAGAATATGTTGCTGCACTAATACAAATTTATTTTGCTCTTGTATGTTTTCTGAATCTCCCAAACCAGGCCTTTCTCTAATAATATGTTAAATTGTTGTGTGATATATAGATTCGTGATTTTGAGTATAATCCAGAAACACAAGAGAGCAGGAAGCAGGAGCTTGAAAAGCTAAATCAGGACCAGGAGACATTGAGAAGCTCTCTTTTGCAATGGTGTTATACCAGTTACGGAGAGGTCTCTATTCCTTTCTATGAGTTTCTGGAGTTTACTTTTCTGATAAGTATTTCTATGGTGCTGTGTTGATAAGCTTCTCAAAAAGTTATGGGAGTTTAAAGTATACTTGCATGTAATTACAACAAAAGGAAGATTGTCACTCTGTGCAAGGAGATACTAAGATGTTCTAATGCATTACTTTGGTATACTTGTTTTTGTGCTAAAAGTGTATTGGACATAGTTAGAGACCATCTGATCTTAATGCTGAAACTTGGAGAAGTCAAAACCTCCCTGTTTTATGGCATTAGTCCTTACTAAGGTAGATGATCTGCTTTTGGCTTCTATATCTACCCTAGAGCTGTGCAGTGAACTTGAAAGGCAGATTCTGCTGGCATGGGGTGATTGTTTTCTGGATTTGTTGTTTTCATGCATGCTTAGATTGGTTTTTTGGAATGTTTCTTTGTTCATTTTTATTGGAAGCAAAGAGCTTCATAGGATTCATCTACTGTGCATAACTGGGAGTAAAATCATAACTCTCATATAAATGCAACACTAGAAAGTTCCATCATAATGAATAGCTTATTAACTGAACATTCACAAGCAAAGTATTGATGTGCAAGAGAAACACATTGACATTTCAAAAACAGTCTTCTCTCACATCCAGGATCCAAATCAGATGCATGAAAGATAAGACTGAGTTGATGCCACCTGTTTTCGTTCTACTGGAGCATAAAAACAAAATATATGATATCATAATGCCCTACTTTGAAGGGCTTTAGACACTGACTGCCGAGTGCTGAAGTAATAGAGTATATAGTTAGCGGCTATTATTAGAGTACAAGGATCAAATATGGCCACAATAAAAGCTCCATCTCATTATTAGATCTTAACTAAGACATCATGCATATATATGTTATATATCATTATGTAACTTCACTTATTTGCCTACTATTTTTTCATTAGGTTGTGATTGACTGCAGATACAGGAGGTTGATTTCATAACTGTTGTAGAAGTTATAGATTAGTAAAAGAATTTCAGAGATCACTGCCTTTCTTTGCCTACAGCTAATCTGGGCACCAGTTGTACTTTCATAAATGATGGCTTAACAATGTGCAGAAGACAAGTTTATTAGTTTTCCTATGGAACTGACAATCTCTTCAGTAGCTTTTTGTATGATTTCTCTTTGATTCGTTCCTACCTCATTCTCGAAGGAAGGATACCTGTACAAAGCATCTATATTTGACTTCCTTTTTCCAACTAAATTCAAAAGGATGTTACTTGTATTTTCCTCTGAGCCGCCATGTTTTCCTCCATGAGCATGTTTTCCTGGCGTGTAGGTTTTGGGATTCATGCTTTAATGCCTTTATTGTCTTGCAGGTTTTTAGCTCCTGGATGCACTTTTGTGCTGTCCGTGTCTTTAGTGAAAGCATTCTGCGATATGGTCTGCCACCATCATTTCTGGTAATTAAACTGCCTATCCATTTAACTTTATGCTGATTGCCCTGTCTTTTTTTCTTTATTGGATGCACATAACAACCGAGTTCCTAGCTGAGACATCTTATACGCCTCTCCTATTTCAGTCTGTTGTATTATCACCTCCTACTAAAAGTGAGAAGAAAGTTCGCAACATTCTTGAGGGACTGTGCAGCAGTTCAAACAGGTACTACCTTGCGTGAATTTCATTCAATCTTTCATCAAGTTTTTGTAGCCTTTTTTTGACAAACACTTTCTAGCCTGTGACCTTGTGGAACTATGACTCCAACTAGACTAGCAGAATCATGTGATTTGTTACAGAGAATGTTTGTGGCAATGGGGGGGCATGAAGTGTCAACCTGTCACTTCATTACTTGTTGGTATCTTCATTCAAAATTAAAATAAGTGCTAGATTCAATGCACTGCGCCTTTGTTTTCACAGACAACTCTAAAATGAAAGAAGAAATGTAAGTCTGCATGTGTTATAAATTTATAGCAGTTACTGTCAAATGGTTTTGGGTGGTTCAGCATAGCTCCAAAGCAGTTATAGTGTTTTCTGGTTAGCTGAGTCAAATAGTTCCTTCTGAAGGGCCACATGTTTCATGGTCCCAGGACCTTTTCAGCTTCGTTTTTATTGAAATATTTTGCTGGGGCAAGCTTTTGTTGGTGTATCATTTGTCTTCTATGTGTTACTGCAGCACATACTGGAAAACTGAGGACGAAGGAGGAATGGGCGGATTTGCAGGAGATACAGATGCACATCCTTACGTCTCCTTCACCATTAATCTTATTTAAGTTCTAGGCATTGAAGTGTCCCTGTCCATTTGCAAATCCCTTGTGTTGTTTCCATGGCCTTAAAAAATAACGACATTCTGCCCTTGTATAATAGAGTAAATTATCCTATTCTTTTCTTCCTTAAGAAGTATATGTTCCTGTAAAACATTACCCCCGAATTTTTCCTCATTGCTTACCCGACTTATTATTTTGTTTGAGAATCCCCAAACTGTATAAGATGGCATTTTGCTTCCATACTTTTGTTGTGAAGTTGTGTTGACCTCCGGGATTGAATGTATTATCTGTGAGAAATAATGAAGTGAAATAAGCCGTTTTCCCCTGACACTGTTA
Source organism: Sesamum indicum (assembly GCF_000512975.1). NCBI lineage: Eukaryota > Viridiplantae > Streptophyta > Magnoliopsida > Lamiales > Pedaliaceae > Sesamum > Sesamum indicum. The sequence goes on from NC_026147.1 coordinate 12,650,476, forward strand.
CGTTTGTCGTTATTGAAATGGTATATTTGTTGAGTCCCAACGAGACATCGGTCGGCTATGTGGGTTTGTACTCACATTATCGTGTTTTTTGCTTCACTCATGTTATCATGTGTTGATTTAACTGCTCATGTGGGTACAAACCAACAAAGGCTGCATCAACTTTTCCTTGCAAGAGAAGGAAAATGGGCTGTGTGGCAAGTTGGCAAATTGGACAGAGAGGACAAAAATGTGTAATGAGAACTACAGAATGGAACTCAAATTGCAAATTCTGCTGCAAAAAGTGCTTTGATATTTCCTCCGATTGCAACATAATGCACATGTTTAGAAAGGGATAATTACATTCTCTCTCTCCTCTTTAGGTTTGGTGTAGTTATAAATAAATTATTTGTGGTCTAGAAAATTATATTTAGCATCTCTGAGATTTGCTTTTGTCTAACAAATAAGTTTTTTCAATAGTTAAAATTTATTATATTTGCTGACATTAACAAAAGAATCGAAAAAAAAGTTTATATTTATTCACGATTGACTTATTGCAGGTCAAAAGAATTTTTTATACGTGTGAGAAGGTATATCTTCACTATTATAGGTTCGAGTTTTATCGAATTTGTGGGAAATAGTCTCATTTTATGTAATTATTTATCTCGTCTTATGTGAATTATTTTTTATTGTTTTTATTTATTGAATCGATATAATTTATTTAAAGATTTTAATCATATTGACATATTAATTGAATCGATATATAATTCAAGTTAAAGAAAATATGTTTCTTTGATTTATATAGTATTACTATATATGCACACTAAGATCCACATTGATAAATTGACTGATTAATACTCTTACTATGTCTATTAAAAATCAATGAGATTTTAGCTTAGTGATAAAAAAAAAATTGCTGTATTTCAATACCTTCATGATTAGGGTGGATTTTGAATTTTAATTCGAGCCCCACCAATATTTAGATAGTATTTCGACATTCTTCCTTCGAAGAACAAACTGTTGAAACCTGGAACCCCCCACCCTAAAATCATCAATTTCTGAGATTTATCGGTAAGATCGCAAACTCCAACTTCAATTTTTCCCACTTTTCTTTTTTTTTTTTTTCCAAATATTTTTAATTTTTTATGATAGTTAAATCTATAATTTTCTTTAAGACTTATTTCCAGTACAAAAATGAAAGCCACAGCCCATACCCTTTAAGCAGTGGGGGTTGTGAAATGTGGGGTTTGAACATTTGGCGGGATGTTAATGGGTTTGTCTGCATGTGTGGTCTGTTTTTCTCCCCTTTAAGGCTTCTCCTGTGAAGGTATTTAATGGCAGTGGTCCTTTAGCCTTCAGACCGCTCCACTTCTCCACGTTTTCAACAGTGATGAGAAGAAGTGATTCCTAACCACATAAGATTTGGTGTTATTTATGTAATTTGTACCCATATAAATCGTGTTTTATTGAATTAATATATAAGAATGATATCACGTGTGATCTAATAATTATTAATACTGAACTACCAAAATACTACTTTTCAAGATCTTGATTTACTTAATTAATTGTTACGTGTGAATTTTTATTTGATATATTTTTTTGTTGATTTTAGCAAATTTCGTGAATTTTATTATCAAGTGGATCTATTTATTGGATGTGAACCAATATCAGGAATATTAGGTGTAATTTTCAAATTATAAAGAATTTATATATACGTAATTGCACCAAATTTCAGAAGACAACGGTATAATTATCCTTAATTTATAAGATCTTGATGCATTGAAATTAATACTGAATTAGTTTTTTTAGATGTAGATGTATATATTGGGGAATCTAATTGATATCATTTATATAGAAAAAAAAAATACAAACAATGAAGTGTTGATGACACACTCAATAGTTGAGTACAGTTTAAAGCTTAATTATACTTATTTAATTGAATGGAAAAATTAAATAATTGATCAAAACTAATAAAACAAAGAGTTAAATACACTTTGTACCCCTAAATTATGTATAAAGTACATTTATACTCTAAAACTATAAAATATAACAAAATGACCCTTATGATATACACTAATTTTTTTATGATGAAATTGCCCTTATCATTTACATCCCTAAAAGTATCTCTATTACAATCATTCTCCTAAATATAATATGTATTATTATAAAAAAATTTATTTAAAATAAATACTACCCAAAATTTATAATTTTTATACTAAGTATAAAATTATTAGAATTTTTGCCTGTGTTGTTATATATATTGAATTTTTTTAAAAAATAAATTATTAATACAAATTTAAATATTACATTTAACATATATATATTGTAAAACATGCAAATCTATAATATAATTAATATATAATATTCTATATTTTTTTAAGTAATGATATGATATATTTTTATTATGTGGACATATAATTGAATAAAAATTTATAAATTATATAACATAGTTTTTTATAATATTATATACATTATGTATTGACACATATTTACATGTATTTTTTAACATAATTTATTTACTTTATAAAATATATTTGCATATCTTGAGCTTATAAATATTTTTGTGTTCCATAATTTTTAAAAAATTATAAATTATAAATATTATCTTTAAAATAAAATGTGAGTAAAATTTTAAATCACTAAAAATAGTTTGGGGGAGATATTTTAATAAAACATATTTTAGGTAGTAGAGTAGAAAAGTTAGGGCTAAGTGAAAAGAGCATTTCTGTTTTTCAATGCCAAATTATTTTGTAATGGATGTTTTTGTTATCTTTCATACTTTAGGGGTGAACGAGACCAAATTAAATTTAATGAAAAAGATGGTTATTTGTAAAAGAAAAATTAAATTTAAGGGCATTTTAGAAAAATTATAATTTGCAAACCTATAATAATTATGGTAGGAATCTCCCTAGATAAATAATTTATATGCATGAGAGTGATAGATATGAATCTACATAAAAGTTAGATTGAGATTGTCCAACAGACTAAACCAAGCAAACTTCATTAAATTTTTGTCATGTCCAAATCAATCTTTCTCTGCCTAACTAATCAAATAATAGACTCAAATCAAGTACAATTGTGGCACTTTTGATCCACTTTAATTTTAATTTTATAATTGAGGATAATAAGTTTAAAAAATAGCACATCCGATTCAATTTCTATGCAGAAATGCCAATTTCACGGCAAAATTAAGACACATGCTTGTCATGTGCATGACACCACCTTTTCCCGATAAAATTTAAAAAATTATTGTCCTTAATTGTAAAATTGAAATCAAAGTGGACCAAAAATACTATTTTTGTAAAATTATAAGACGAATAATATATTTTTCTTCTGGTATTAATTAATTCATCCCACCCACCCACTCACATCAAGTACTTATATGTTGTTGAAGTCCTCATTAATTTTGTTATACAGCATAACAAGGGAGCGATATGTTATTGAAGAAGACGAAGAAGCAAGTGGGGAAATTAGGACAAGCCATATGCCTTTCCATGCATCACATTAGGGCACAACCTTCTCAAATCAACATCACAATTCTCTTTCTCCTTCCTCTATGATATGGGACACAAATTAAGGAGACAAACCAATTCAACATGTATAGCCATGCCAAATGCCCTACCCCGGCATCCATGGGGCCCACCGCCCCATCGGCCTAGCTCTCTGCAACTCTAGGCTATGTCCTAGATTGAACCCTAATGATCAATTTTGCCCCATCTGTATATATTATACGAGAAATATTAGTTTATGTCGGTTGGATCTGTCTACACCTGAACCAAACGCATGCCGAGAGTATTGATAAATTACATGACGCGTATATTACACTTGTTGTGTAATAGGTCCAGTATAAAACTTTCTTTATAATAACAATGGTTTTTGTGTGTTTTTTCTTTTTTTTTCCCTTCAAATAATTCGTATGTTAAAGTATAATATCTGACTATATGGATAAACATAATTAAAACAAAATTATTATTATTATTTTTAAATAAGAGTAGTAGGAAGGTGTGAGTAAATTGATGTTTCCTCTTGTTGCAAAGCTTGTCTGAAAACACATGACACAGACACACACACACACACACACAGACATAACAAAATTGCTTCAGTTGTTTTAAATACATAATCCAGTACTAAGTGTGTGTGTGTGTGTGTGTGTGTGTGTGTGTGAATTGAGTGGGCAAATTAAAGAAAATCTGGTTTGAGGGGTCTGATCGAAGTTTGGTATTTGTCTTGTAGTATTTGTTATATATGCGTGATGTGTGTATATATATATATATACATACGTACACATAAAATACACACAGACATATGAGTGTGTGTGTGACTGTGTTGTGAAAATGACAAGGTGGAGAAGATGGAGTAAAGTAATTAATACAGGAAAAAGACAAGAGAATGGAGAATACGAATTTCTTCCACACACAATTAATAATATAGATCTTTCATGAAAGGAAGGATGTGGATCCATGATCACAGATCCCATCATCTCTCTGTTGTAAAACTACGTACCAATGGAATTAATAAGCATTTCGTTTTTTTTTTTTTTTATGTATATTCTCTTTTTAAAAATATAAATCACATTTTCTTTCTAAAAAAAACTTTCGAAATAATATTTGTACCTCCTTCAAAAATTCTTTGTTTACAACTGCACTCGTTTTGTGCAGGTTTCGATGGAAACTACTGTCATAAGCAAAAATTACAAAATTATGAATTTAGTAATTGAACATATCACATTTGGTTCTTTCCTGGGCAAATTTAGTCCTGTATTGATAATTTTGATTCTAATAACTTATAGTTATATGATTAAAAATGAAATTCATTACAGTGTAAAGGGAACTAAAATTATTAATACAGACTAAATTTATCAAAACAAAATCAAATGAGAGATGTTTAGAACTAAATTCATTGAAAAAGGACTAAAATAGATAAATTAAATAAGATGCAGGATCAAAAATACCAACAATACGGACCAAAATTATAATTTTGGCTAAACAGAATGTACCCCCATTGAACTAGAATAGTCTAATAACCCCAACCTCTACCAAGTGGCATCATGTGTGTGGTTCATAGACTGCAAAATGGAAGTCCCATCATGACATCAAAAGGAGGACACACATGCCTGAACCTAAGCACTCCTCAACTAATAAACACATTGGCTTATCTTCTGACATAAGTGAAAAATTGGTAGACCCCTTAATTCCTCGCAATAATTATTATGTGATTTCCAATGACTTCCATCACTATATATATTTATATGCCAGACGAAAAAATTAGTTGGCATTTTTGTTCATCAACTTTCTAGGTTAATATTTTGGTTTGTATTTTTTAATTATGTAATTTTGTTCATTGGAATCTACCTCCACCAGCGAGAAGGGTGTATTTCTGCAAAAAAATAATTGAAATTACAAAAATTAAACTGATGCAAAGTCAAAATGCTACCTTAAAAAGTTAAATGACAAAAAGTGCTGACAGAAATAGAACAATAGGAACAAAAGGGCCAATTTTAAAATTTCATATGAGAGGTACATGCATTTTCCCCGACAAGGGTGAACTCTTGACGGAAAAGGACTAAAATTACTAAAATTAAAAAGATGTAGGACCAAAATGCTACTTTATAAAATTAAATGATGAAAACACAAAGGAATGTTGGAAGACCATTTTTTCCTCTTTTTTCTCAGCCTCACATGACTTTTCCCGCTAAAATTGTGGGGTTGACGACCGTTAAGGTGCACATGGGCTCTGCTGTTAAGTTGGTACAAAAAATGTTCATTTTTTGGTTTTAATGGTACCAAAATCCGAACTTGCAAAATATGTGGTACCAAAAATAAAACTGATCTTTTTTAATGGTACCCCCGAATATTAAAGTATAGCAAAAACTGTACTTGCTATGTAAAAATCATTATTTATAAATTTATCCCAACTGTACGATTTTCTATAAATCATAGACATCATAATGATTCAATAATCACGATAAATCCATACAAGTTATGATTAGAATGCACTAAAGCCGGGCCATAATAATTAGAAAAATAGATCCAGAAATTATCTGAAAATCTTAAATAATTTATAAAAATGTCGAACTTCATAAGATATAACCCACATTATATATTATAATATATATATATATATATATAGCTCTAGAAACTTGGCGTGGCACAAATTAAGTGCAGCGATGAAAAGTGAAGAGTATAGGACTGCACATATATACATAGGCATGTCACATCCAAATTATGATGCATATATATAATACATTATCATCACCAATTATAGTAATTACAAAAAAGTGGAGAAATTAATGATGTCTCTAGAAGCAAGCATGTCATGACTATTAATAGTATACAGGTCCAGACTTGTTATATATCTAACATATAATAATGTTCAGTCCGTGTCTAATACTTATCCTGCCCCCTAGAGGGTATATATAGAGAGAGAGAGTATTATAAATTAACATAAAATTAAAAATTAAATTATATCAATACTTTTTAAAATTAAATTTAAATATAAATATTTTATACTTTTTTATAAATTTACGGGTACACTCCATTAATGGAGGGGTGTTAGGATAAAAATTTGCCGTTAAATTTTATAAAGTAGGGGTGTAATTGTAATTTTATAAAAATTAGATAATATTTGTGTACTTAAACCTACCATCGTGAATTCTAAATTAAATTATTTGATACTCTATAGAGTTGAAATTAATTAGACTCATTTGTGTGTAATCCATTGAATATTACTGATTTAGTATTTAAAGTAAAATTGCAGGATATTTGTGTGGTTTGAGAGTGGGTATGCATGATTTCACATCAATGTGTATGAATATATGAAGAAAACATAGAGAAATTAATATTAAAATGTGGTGCTATGGGAGTTGCACTTTTGGTTGGGGCAAGTGGTGGAAAAATACATATCATCAATTAATTGTTCCAATAATACATATCATGAATTAAATAAATTGAATTTGTGGGATTGATTTGTCTGTTCTTTCTCTTTTGGCAAAGTTAAAAAATTGTTAGGAGCAGCATAGCCCACTCAAATCCAATTCAAGAATAGCTGCTAACTCAAATCAAGGATAAATATTCTATTCAATTTATTTATTTATGTATGTTTTGATCAATTAAATATTAATCATTTTATTCAAAAGCTCTTGGAATTAGGAGATAATAATTATTTAAAAATTGACTGATATTAATGAGTTAGATTGGGGTTTGGGTAGGTCTGGGTATGCATTTTCTTTGTCACCTTGTTCCCTAGGGGACATATATATTTAATTTAATTGTGAATTATAGTAGTTAGGAATTAAAATAGTTATATATATATCTCACATGTCATGTCTCCATGAGTATTGCCAAAATATTGGAGCAGTTTTTCCAATTTTGGCTTGCTCAACAGATTATTTAATTAACTTTTATTATTGGGTGTAAACGAGCCAAGTTTGAGTTGGACTCGACAAAAAATTCAGGGTCGATCTTGAGTTTTTTTTATTTTTTTATAACTAAAATAATTATTATTTTAATATTTATTTATTATGTTAGATTGACAAGCTCAAATTATTTTTAATAAAAATATGTTCTTAATTTTCTTAACTATGAGATACTTTAAAAAATCAATAATTAATTATGCTTGCTTTTAGATAGATATTGAAATACCATACTTTTGTGATGATATAAAATTAAAATATGAGATATTGCTTGAATATAATTCTAATATATCGTAAATATTTTATTTATAAACTTGATATGCAATTATATGTGTGGTTAAATATATAAAAATACTTAAAAATAAAAAATATTAAAAAACTAGAAAAAGGCTCCCGAACTTTTGAACAGAAATACATTGGATCGAGCTCGAAGATTAATCGAGCTAATTTGCCGAGCTCGACTCATCTGCCACCCATATTCAATTGTCCAAAATCTAATTTAATTGGATTAGCTTAATGTGCATATACATACATACATATATATATGTGAACTTTTTCTTTTAATTGTATTAAAATATCGATTAATAAATAATGTAATTCATTCTGAAACTTGTTCTTTTTTGGCAGTACATCACAGAAGAAATTATTTAATTGTGATTAAAAAATGAGCTATGTACAATAATTGTTGCAATTTGAGATGAAAGTTTCGATCGATTTAAACTAAACAGTCCCATTCAGCAAAAATCATCCCAATGTTCATAGTAAGAGAGTGACAAAAGTTTAGGATAATAAGTTTATCATAATATTCATCAATAAATTTTGTGAGAGTTCGACCAGAGAAAATGTTGTTGCAAAAATCATCACAAAGGTTGTTGCAAATTTGCGGCAACAATATATCTTTCGTTTTTATTTAAAAATCGGATAGTTTTGAATAAATTGGGGTGAATATTATCGAGAAAATTAGCTTCTCTTCTTTTCATCTGAGAGTGTTATTCGAGTATGTTGTTCCAACTTTCTACAATCAGTGCACGTATTAATTAATTAACATTTGCTATTATTTTTAATTATAATCAGAATATCTTTCATGATTTTGGTTAGCTTCTGAATAATTGATAGTAAAAGAGTTGATTTATATTTATTGATTTCTATAATATTTGATGTTGTAAAAGTTAATTTTGAAATAATTGATTTCGTAAAATTGTGGTCTGCCAAAACTCCAAATTTCAACTTTTATAGGATTTAAATAGGCAATATAGAATATCTTCCCTCCATCCAAAATAATTGAATTATTATAAAAATGTAATAAATAAAATAGAAATACTAAATACATATATATATATATATTACATCCAAATAAAAACGACCCAAACATGAGGACAAATACTAAAAAGATTCCCCAATGCATAAAAAGATCTATAGATACCCCACAGGAAAAACTAGGTACGTATGACCCGTCATGTAAGCTGCAAAACATCCATCACATCAAAACTAAAAATTAAATTAGATTAGGTTTATATTTTTTAAAATTAGATTTAATTATACAAATACTTTTTTATTTTTTATAAGATTATATGTAGATATAATACACAGATATTTCAAAAGCTTATTCGATGCAGTGTCGAACACACCTCGAACACGTACTAAATGTAGCATTCACGTGTTCAAAAATATAAAATAAAAAAGAAATAAGAAGAACATGGTGTCCAACAAGGATTCAAGGGGTGTGTGACATGTTTTGGGATTTTTTTTTTATTTTAAAAAGTTTTGGATTTTTTTTTTTTTTTTGAAGAAAAAAGGAAGAGTTTTGGACTTAATAAAAAAGAAAAAGAATTCATTTACTCCAGAAGACTAAAAGTCTTGGGATGAAATTATTAAAAAGTCTGAAAGATGGTCATAATGATTTAACTAATTTAAATTATAATTAGAAATCTTTCATTTAAATTGATTATGTATATCTTTGAACTCCACATTTGGTTAAGAATTTAGATGTAAGATATGTTTATTTTATGTTTTGTCATGAAAATTTTCGTATTGCATATTTTAATTTTATGAAAAATTGAGAAAGAAAAAAATATCTTACATAGTCGTGTCAGTGTCATGTCGTGTCCTATTTTTTTTAAAATTTTATGTGACACCATGTCCGTATCGTATCGTGTCCATGTCCATGTATCATCAACAGATAATGTATTGTATCTCAGAAAGGGTGTCTGTGTAAAATTTCGCAACTGAATACTTACAATTACAACCTTAAGACCGGGGTACTGTATTTGTATTTTACAAATAGCATATAATATTTTTATAATTAAACTTAACTTTAAAATGTGTCAATGTAATTTACCCTAAAAACAATAAGCAAGTGAGCTAGCAGGAAAAAATTCAATTGCAGACAAACTTAAAGTTGTCATATATTCATATCGTATCGTGTATGTGTCCATGTATCACAGACAGATAGGTATTGTATGTCAAGGAGGGAGTTTGCAAAAAATTTCATAACTGAGTATGCAACAACATACTTGTAATTACAATTACAACTTTAAAGTCGGGATACAGTATTTGTAATTTTGCAAATAACATATAATATTTATGTAATTAAATTTAGCCTCAAAAAGTATCAACGTAATTTACCAAAAATAAAAATAAAATTAAAGCAAGTAAGCAAGCAAGAAAAAATTCAATTGCAGAATTAACTGAAATAACGTATTATTGCCAAAAAAAAAATTAAAAATGATAACAATAAGACTGAAAATTCACTAATAAAAAAAATCATACAATATTAAATGGTAATAATATATATATTAGACATTTTTCGACTACCTACTGCCTAAGTCTTAAATCACTACAAGCATTTTTTTTTTCGGGTGGGGGTGGAGGAATTTGTTCTGCGACATTTGTGAGTCAAACGTGAGAGGAACAAAGGATCAAATAAAGATCTGTTTGGTCTGTAGATCTGAAGTCGCATTTCCATCACGCGATATCCACCTGAAATTTGATTCATATATGAGAGCCCTTTATTCACCATATTCACTGGGCATTATTAGTGTTCATCACATCAAATTCGGAGTTGGAATCTCGAGCAGCCTGCACTAGGAATTTATGCCCATCGCTTCCTGCAATTCCTTACACTCTGGAAATGTTGATATGGAAACAAACGTTACATCGTTGTAAGAGGATTCATTATGAATTTTATGGTAAATTACGTGCCATAATTATTAGTTACAAGAATTGGGTACACGGAATTTTACATATAGGGATAATTAGACGTAGATCTTTTTTAAAAATATAAAATCACACTTTTTATTAAAAAAAAGTATTGAAATTATATTTATACCCCTCCAAAAATTATCTGGTTACACCTGACCATCTCCTGTTAGGATTTGAACAGCAAATACTGACTTACAAAAAAAAATTACATAAAATTTTAATTTTGCCCCTTATTTAACATTCTCATGCATAATCTTATACTTATAAAGAGATAAATATAATATCTGTATATGGCGTAAAGTTAATATTATTACATTTCTTATCCTATAAGTATAAAATTATTATATGAAAAAATTAAATAATGGAAAAACATGAAAAAAAATTGTAATATTTTGCTAATGTAAGTATTTTTTACCAAATCATAATAAATGAGAATCAAATGTAAATAACGAACTTTCAAAGGGAATGTAAATATAATTTTAAATTTTTTTAAAAAAATATAATTTTATATTTTTAAAAAAATCTAAATATAATTAACGGTCGTCGACATGAAAAGACGAGATAGGGTGACAGGTGGGGACAGTCGCCCACCACTTGTCCTAAACATGTATAAACACATTAGGGTTGTACTTAACTCCAGCTGGAATTGACCCATTTCGAATAATCCACATAATTCATGATGTCAACTGGAATATTCATTTTAAAAACAAACAGTTATAGAAAATAGTTATTAACCAAAGTTATACAATTACTATTGGTTGTAGTATCTGCGAGGGTGGCTAAAATATTTAGTTATAGTAAATATTTTTACCATAACTCTTAGCCATGTCAAATACCTTTTTTTTGGTAAAAAATTTATATTTTTGCATCGATTTTATTTAACTATGGTCAATAAAAATTATCTACCATAATTTTGGCCCATAACTATTAAAATTGTAGCCATAACAATCAAATACTTTAATTTTATTTGCAAATATTTCCAATTTTACTGCAACTAAACTTATAATTTTCGCTCCAACTTCAATTTTTCGCCCATAAAAATTTCAGCAGACATCACATGAAAATAAAAGATCATTAATTTTTATTTTTTTAAATGATTAATTAATTAATTATAAGAGAGTAATGTAGAATATATAATATTTATTAATTGAGAGAGTGAAAGAGTGGTAACCAGGTGATGGATGTTTGTAGGGCAGAAGCTGCAACAACGAATCTATATTAATGGAAGGAAAACAAGCTGTTGCTGAATGCTGACTGGTTCATAATTTTTTGTCTATGCTCCTCCACTTCCCACAACCTCTCATCTCTACTTCCCTGCAAATGATTTTTTTTTTTTTTATATATATTTGTCCTTGTTAGGCAGATAATAAATATGATATATACACTTCAAATTATCCTTTATTATTTATAATTATCCCAAAATAGAGTAAATTTCATCAACACCCTTAGATTATAAATTAAATTACACAAACACCTCCATATATCATTTGCAATATTACGTGCAAATATACGCCTGGCGGGAGTGGGGGTGTTGATGTAATTAGGTATACTTGTAAAACTTTGTTCCTGAGTAAGGGGTGTACGTACGTGTAATTATAATGATAATAGTAGGGAATTTGTTTATAATTTTGTAAAAGATAATAAGTGTTTATATAATTAAACCTGATTTTAGGGATATTGATGTAATTTACCCTTACCTGGGGAATTTGGGCTTCTTGGAAGAGGATAGAATTAGAAGCAGAATTTTGCAGGGGTGGATAGTTGTTGATGATTCCTGTTGTGGGGTTGCATTCTTGCATGCTTGGCAATGGTGATGCCAAGTTACCCAACTCCTGCATGCAAATTTAATATTTTTAATAAAAATAGAAATTCAAACACATTAAAATAAATAAATAAATTCGATGCTTAATATTATAATTATTAATTCCTAGTTTTATGAATATATAATATACCTGATCAGATCGGACCATAATCGACTGTAAGTCCACGCCAAAGTCGTAAAAAATGGGATTCAAAGAAGCGAGCTTCATAGAGAGAAACTGCAATATATTGAGAGAAATTTAATTTTAAAAAAAGAAAGGTATATTAATTAGGAAAAAGAATTAAATAATTACCTCAACTTGATTTTGGAGGGATTGAACATAGTTGATAATTTCATCCAACATCAGGGCCTTTCCAGTAACCTGTTTGTCGTTCAAGCCCCACATGAAGCTGTCAGCAAATTAGATTATTTTTTTCGAAAACAAAAACATACTATAAACAAACAACATTAACAAAAACAAGTCAAATGATTTTAAGACAAAATTGACCTTGTCACAACCAGGAACAAGGGCTTGTAGCAGCTTCAGTCTCTCACTTATCCTCTCCCGCCTCACCTGAAAATTAAATTTTTTCCAAAAATTAAATAATTTAGTACTCATCAATTTCTAAAAATGAAGTAAATTGTATTTGAATGAATGATTGGTAGGCGTAACAAAGACAAGGACAACGACAATGAGGGTGATGAGAAGGTAGGTACCCTCTCAGCAAGGCTGTGGCTATCTGTTGCCTGACCCCTCCTGGCCCTGACATGGATGTAGCCTGTTGGAGCTTCTCCTCTCCCTCCTCCTTTCTTTTCACCTTTGGATTTGCTCTTTTCTTCATCATCATCATCATCTTTCACTTTCTTCTGCTTCTTTTCTTTCACTTGTCTTTTATCCTGTCACATATATCAAACACTTGAGAGGAATTGTTGCCCTTTTTCTAAAAATTTAAGGGTTGCATGCCCTTTTTCTTTTTTGTCTCATAGTATTATTTTCACAAGGACTATATATAGGCCTAGAAAAAAATATAGGTATGTGTAGTGTTGAAACCTTAGATTGGGCAGAATTTGGAGAGGAGGGGTGCTTGCATTTCCTCTTCTTGGGCAAGGTGTGAGAGAGTTGGTGAGGAGTAGTGTTGTCATCATGAGTAAGGATTGAAGAGGAATCCACACTGTTCTTGTTTGTGATGGCAGAAGCCTCATTGGTGTGTAGGAACTGAGGGGCTGGAATGTTGGTTGGGTCCTCAAGGAGTTGAGGCATCTTAGTGATGTTGGGGGAGGGGGTGGGGAGGAAGAGTGATGAGTCTAGAAGGAAAGGCTGAAATGATGATGATGAAAAGGCTGCCATGTTTGGAGTTTGATGTCTTTGGGGATTTGGGGGAAGAGTTGATGATGATGATCAGAAGAAGAATTGTGATTGTGGGTCTGGTACAATGAGTGGAGGTGAGGTTTATATAAGCAGTGGGAGTGAGAAGAGGACATCTAAAACTTTTGCTAATGTCTATTTCTATCCTCTTTTAACTACTCTTTCATGCAGTTTAAGTTACTCCACAGTATTTGACTGCCCTATCATCTCTCACTCTCTCTCTCTCTCTCTCTCTCACACACACACACACACACTAATATCAATTTCAAATAAGGTCCAATAATTTTGTATTTTAGGTCCTTCAACTCAATTTTAGATCCATTTTTCATCCTTGAGTATATGCTTTCACAAAGGGCGATGGGAATACACTAGAAGAAAATATTATTATTTGCTGTAATAAAATCATGGTAAACAACTATTTTTAATTACGATTAAGTAAAAAACATGCAAAAGGTTAATTTTTTCATCATAAAAAAATTAGTTTGCCGTCGCTAAGAGCCATGATAAACATTTACTTAGTTTTTAGTCACTTTAACAAAAACCACAGTCAACATCGTTGCATGGTCGTAGTCTCTAACTATTTATTATTAACAATGACAATCAACTATGATTAAATGTTATATTCTTGTAGTGATACAATTATATATGCACAGCTTTCTCTCTCATACACACTGACATGAAATTTGAGTCAGTTTTAATTACTTTATGTTTAGATCCTTTCAACTCAATTTCAGATCGATTATTTTGTCCTTGTGTACCTGTATTCACAAAGAGAGCAATGAGAACTGTACCGAGTAGGGATAATTTGAAAATCTCTTATGCAAAACTTAGTGAAGTTGGCATGAGAATAGTTCGAGAATACTAGTAAATGTGATATCATTATTCAGACTACATATTTATCGTAGAACCAAATTGCACGACTCAACGTATACAACTTGTTGACCTAAGAATGACCAAATGGTACGGTATATTGGGTTTGTGTGGTACTCGTCAAGTAAAGAGTGTGTGAATTTTTCAAAATATTTAGTTATTTTAATCATTACTTGATGTTTTAATCATTTTGTGGAGTTTGAACGTGCTCTTTACATTACACAGTCCCTCGTTTAATGTATAGCCATTTAATATGAGGTTATCTTTTTCTGTTTTTCTAGAAAGAGTTGTCACTTCATTTTGTTTTTTAATACATTCAATTCAAAGTGTACTAAAACATAAATATTATTACAACATAGACTAGGTTGACTATGAAGACACGATTTTATAACATATGCAACAACGATAGTGTAAATTCTATCTTTGTTATCATTCTTAGCCGTAACTAATAGTTTGAGCTCGTCTATTGAAATAATGATTAATAATTATTATGAAATTATAATTAATTATTATTTATATATATTATATATTAAGGGAGAGCATCTTTTTAGTATTTTTCTAATTTTTTTTATTCTATTTTTTTCCCACCCACTAATTTTCACTTTTTCCCTGCTATCTACGAGTAGCAAAATTTATTTTTTTAAATAGTTATTTACTCCTAGTTCATTTTTTTTTTCCGCTCCAAATATTTTCTTTTAAAATTATTTATTTATTTAATTGTAATTATTTTTATATTATCATTTTCTATAACAAAAAAATTACTAAATAATATTTTAATTTTTTTATGCACATGCATCGAATGTGCTACGTACAACTAGTTGAATATGTTACTTGATCACAAAAAGGTCACATAGGTTGACTAGGTCTCATATGAGTAATTTTCTTTTCATAAATGAGGTGATCCATACAAGTAATTCGTGCATAGTGAAGTTATTATAGAAATTAGGGTAAATTACATTGATATTTTTTTTTTAGTTTTTTTTTCGTCCCACACCGATCACCTTTTTTTTAGATATTTAATGAAAAAAACAACATGATTGTTGAGTGTGTGGGACTGAAAGTGCTATTTTTTTAAAATTATGGAATAAAAAATAATAGTCGTGTAATCAATGGGATCAAAAGTGTAAATGTATTAATGACCACATGCTAAGCACATGGTATTTTCCTTTATAATATCTAAAGAAAAATTTATGGGACCAAAAGTACTACTTTTTAAAAATTACGAAATCAAAAGTGATATTCCCGTAACCAATAGGATAAAAAATGAAAAGACCCTATATTACGGGATGGAAAGTGTTATTCCCCCCAATTATAACTACAACCTAAACGGGTATAATTCCAATTGTGAAAATGACATGGAATGTTTGTGTATTTAGATTTAACCTGAAGCGATGTGAATATAATTTATTTGTGAAATTACCAAAGTCCTTAACCTCGATCTCTATCTCTCTCTCATAGACATTATATGTAATTTGAGAGAGAGAAAGATGTGGGAGGTGGGGGCTATTAAAGATTGTGAAGGTTAGATGTTTGAGACAAGTGCATGCCATAATTTATAGTGAACAGTTAATCCACAGTTGAATTGTCAGTTTGCTTTTTTCCTTCCCCTTTAATTCAGTGAATCAGTCCGCATACGCTTCTGCACAATTTTTCCTTCCCCTTTAATTCAGTGAATCAGTTTGCTTTTTTCCTTCCCGACAATTTTTCCTTCTTCTAACACTTAAATATTTTTATTTTTTCATTTAAAAAGAAAAACACACTAAGTTTCTTCATTTTATCACTTTTTTTTTTTTGGCCTATTTTGAACGAATGTCAGTCAAAATTAAATCACTCAATTCCTGTTTATTTTTGTTGGAAATAAGTTTTGCAATTTTTTTTAATTATTTATAGCATTAATCATTTCATGATTTCTATTGATGGTCATTTTTAATTACAATATTTTATGATATGATTTATTAGTACCATTATTTTTATATAACGGATTATATTTATAGAACTATATTAAGAGGGCATTTGATGTGTTTATTTGAGCAAGTATTTCTATAATATTTTTCATTCCCATAAATTTCTAGAGTTCTGGCACCTGGATTAAGTGTTAGTTCGTGATCTCCTCAAGGGTTGTGTACGTGGTAGGTAAACTTGTAATTTTAGTTCTATAAGTATAAGAAACGACTACTTTATCTTATATGAATTTATTTTGATAATTTGTTCTCTAATTTAAAATATTTCGCACGTTGAGGAATCAAAATTTGATAAAATTGTCAAATAAGTTCTCCCAGTTAAATGTGCACATTTTTTGTCTTTTTAGCAAATTTCAACTATTTTTGGCCTTAATTGAGAAATTTTTTAAATTATAAAACAATATATCTGAATACATTCGTACAGAATTTACAATCTATACTATTGTAAAAGAATTCTTTTTATTGTATTAATTTTTTTTAATACCCAAATTTACCCCTAAATTAATTTCTTTCCTTAAAATCAAATTTGGTCAGAATAGTAACTTTAAAATTTTTTAATAGTCTCGTCAAGTTTATAATTTTTTTCTCTCACCCACTACCCCATATTTCTCTCTCTGCAAACTTCTTTATGTTTATTTTTGTTACAACTTTTATATTTTTACTAAACTTACAATTATAATATATATATATTTTTTGGATCATACCACTCCACGTTTCTTTTCTATGACGGAATTTTTTTTTTCTTATCATAAGTTTCTTTTTTCTTCAATATTTAAATACAAATTACATTGACACTTCTCAAGGTTAAGTCTAATTGTAAAAATATCTTCCTAAAATAAAATTACAAATACATTCCTAAATAAGACGTGTATTTGTAATTGCAATTGTAACCTCATTGGACGAACTTGTAATTTTGCAAAATACAAAGGTTATTTGCATAATTAAACCTACCTCAAGCAGTGTAGATATAATTTGCCCTTTTTTCTCTCTAAATAAATCGATTATAACACTAGAAGAAATATACATTTTTCACTACAGTTAATTACTATAGTTAAAAATAAAAAATAAATAAACGTGGCAGATGCTACTTAACGACAGCACAGGATGACTATTAATCGTTGTTTCTACAAGTGACCAAAATATTTGCTACAACAAACAACTATTGAAAATATTTTGACCACAGGCAAAATCATAAGGAATATTGATTAGTTGTGGTTAAAATTTAAATTTTCGCATTGGTTTCTCTAACTATGATAAATAGTATTAAATAGAAATTCATATTTAATCTCGATTGATTTATTACTAATATATTCCAGGACAAATGATTTTTTTCAAACCAAATTACTCATACAAGGATGAAAATATACATCCTCACATACATTAACTAATGAAAATAAAATTATTTGACTTACAATAAATTAGTATAAATTAATCAACGATAAAAATGAATATTCATTTCATTCTTTTTGTTAATATTAATAAATTTAATGTATTTTAATTAATAAAAAAATTATTTATTAAATAAAATTAAATATTAAAAATATTAATATAATTTCTTAAATCATATAAAATTTACCTATAATTATAATAAACAATCATCCCACAAATATATTTAAGTTGAAAATGACATTGTTGAGGATCAAGCGGGCACCAATGGTATGGTAACGTACTCTCCAAATAAATCATTCTAAATTTGAATGGTATTTTTCAGATTATTATTATTATATTTACTATAATAAAATATACTATTAATAACAAAATATTGAATAATAATTTTACTATTATCACTTAAAATATGTAGTAAGTGACAACACTTTTGATCTTATCGTTATAATTACTAATAACAAAATTTGTAAATAAAATTGTTCCTATAAATAATGACTGATACGTCTATAATAACAACAAAATACAATAAAAATTATCCTTTATTCTCGATAGGTTGTCACTGATTGCTTTTAACAGCTTTATACGTAAATTTTTATCACTAATTTTTATAAATAACAACTTTTATAAAATAATAGTCAATATTACAATTCTGAAATTCATTATCATTGTAAATAAAAATTCTTATCACTAATTATAATTAGGAATAATATAAAATTTACCACTTTTTTTATCACCTATTTTTACTTTTTTTTTTTTAATTGTGGCTTTTATCTCATAATGTGTGAATTACATACTAATTAAAAGTCCCGTTTCAACCAAACTCATTTTATCTTCTTTTTTTTTCTCGAAATGAGATGAAATGACATGACATTACAATGCACCCTCATCTAATAATTGGACTCCTCATAATTACCATATTAGATTATTCATCAGTTCTATCCCAAATTTATTATTATTTTTTAGGTACATGTTAGTCAAAAATATCAAAATTACAAAAAAATACATAAAAATAAAAATAAATATAAGAAAAATAACCTCTCTTATTAAAACCCTTTTGCCAGTTAAAACTAAATAATGAAATTATTAATTGAAATGGGAAAATAAAAAATAGGATCATATTGAACAGTGCATTAAGATTTGTGCCGGTTGTCATGGAGACACCATCAGATAGAAAGAGACCAGTGAAAGAGAAAAGATGCCAATGCTTATGTCAAATCAATATATACACAACAATATATATATATATATATATATATATAATGAGAGAGAGAGAGAGGGTTTTCATTCGGAGCCCAGAAGAGGCTGGTGAAATGGTGGTAAAGGGAAGACATAATTCTGAGAAAAAGGGGTTGCTTGTGGCTCTCATCATGCCATTTTTACAACCACCACCAAATTCATTTATGTTGTCTTTGGTCCAAATCATGTTAAATAGCTTTATATATAAAAAAAAAAATTTATTAGTATTTTATAAATCATAGTTCATTGATAATAATGATGGACTCAAAAAATTTCAAACAAATTCAGAGGATTTGTTTCTTGTTGAGATCTTCGTATTAACACAATCAGATTAAGTCCTCAAGATCTAGCCTTGAATGACAGTTTCCTTAATAGAGACATTGTATGTTGCTATCAAAACTAATATCTACATACAACTATACTCGATACATCATCTTATAAATCAAAAGTGAACGTGAAATTAGATAATTAAATTAGCAGCAATTATTATAAGTATTGGCTCTCCCTCATTCAGGTACAACATTTACTACCCATATTATTCTATTCTCTTTTTGAGAACCTATCCTGGTCGCTAACTTGAGAGTCGGAGAGCCTTTATCGAGAACCTTCCCTACTTGGCCTTAACTCTTTGTCTCTTTTGCAGGCATTATATTGCTTTTGGGAGAATCTTTGGTTGCGGAACATTCGTGTGACCCCTCACTAAAATTTTCATAAATATACACTATTGTTTTTTGGACGAACAAACTATATTTGGATTTGAACGAAAAATTTCAAATGATTTCATATATAATATCTATTACTACTCACGAAATTTAGAATTAAAAAACTTAAAATTATTTGTCATTTAGAATTATCCAGTAAATTCAAAGTTCTGTTTGGATATATAGAATGATTCGGATTTGTAGAATGAATTTCGAGGAAGGATTTCAAAAGACTTAATATTAAATGATTTGATATCCATTACGCATTACGAAATATAATTTAAAATGGGAATTCAAGAATTGAAATTCTTTGAGCATCGGAGTATTTGAACGAGTCAAATAAATTTATTATTATAGATTTAAATCTTTAACTTTAAATTCATCGATTCAAAATAAATTTTAATAATTTGTTATTAGGGATTTAAAATTCATAACTTCAAATCTATCTATTCAAATATAGCATTGAAGTTTTAATTTTGAATTAAAAGTTTGAGCACATATTATTAATTTTGACCTAGTATAGTGCAATGTGTTATTATTATTATAGATATTTGATATATAGAAACAGGATCTCATGGCTTAGATGAATCCACTTAAGATGGGATAATTGCAAGAAAATTGTTGGAGTAGATAAGGTTGCAAGAATGCAACTTTTGTGGAAGGATCTTGAATGTGTTTCTTAATATGCTTTCTTACCATAATATTGGTGTTTTCTTCTTCTTCTTGGTTTAAGTAAATCGATTATCTTCGCCTCATGATTTCAATTCTTGATGATTATAATTAATTAATAACTATTATTATAGTTAATATATAACTATTTTAAAAATAAAACAGTAATTTTTATATTGGTGAAATTTAAATTCTTAATATTATAAATTATAATCATGCACGGAAATCAACGTCATTAAGTTATAGACGAAGCACTAAAAAAAAAGCATTTTATTGTGACGGTTAAAAATCTGTCGCAATTAGCGATTGAATTTAAGACGGCCCTGTGACGGATGACGTCATTGTGTATATAGAGAACCCAAATTTGCGATGGTCATATCTTCGCAAGAAAATGTCACAAAGTAAGTCTTGTTGATGACAGTCAGAAAAAAATGTCGCAATTGTTATGTTGTCCGCAAATTCCAACAGTGTTTTGGCGATGGAGGAGAGACGTTGCAAGTTGCAACACCTTGTGATTGGTGGAAAACTTTTCCAACAGCTTTGCGAACATTTCCTTCTTGCCGTCTCTACCCATTGGAAATCATGTCGGAAATGACAGACGCAATTTTGGGACACAAATTTGCGATTGGATCAATAAAAATATTAATGGTAGAATATCGTATATAATCATTTTTTGGTGAAAAATTCTATCGAAAAGTAGTTTGAGGTGTAACATGTAAAATTTGTGTCCTTAGTATGGCAAATTGAAACAACAACAAAAAGAAAAGAAAAAAAGATGGCAAAGTACAAAAACGACTATAATTTAAAGAGGAAAAATCTTTTTAATCCTAAAATTAATTGGATCATGCTCCAACTATACCTCTGATGTTTAAAATGTGGACGTGTTTTTTAATTAATATTTGATGTTAATTAATTCGTAGCTACTTTAAAATGAAGAATTTTTATTTGAGCATGAATTGAAATTAAATTTTGTAGAAATAAATTAGAAAATTTATCCCATTATAATAACCAAAAATAAGTACTTATAACGTTATCAATGGTGGGACGGGAAGAATTATGACACATTACCATCTCATCCCTTAATCATAATTTTGATAAAATAACAAGCCCAAAAGATAACTAAAAATTGAAAATTAACTAAAATCGACTGAAAAATAGAAAATTCAAAGAAATGCCCGAACGGTGGTCGAAACAATGGAATTTCACGACGAACAGTTTCCCCTCGCGAAATTGTTGTGTTCTCCTCGAGAACACAATCAAAATGATAGTTAGATCGTTCCATAACTCCTCCCCAATAAAAAGTTATGATCGTTTGAAATTCCACCGCCAAACCATACAATTTAAACATTTTACCTGCGATTCTACCTATCCAAAACTTTACAAAATATCTCTGCCTTGTTCTGTATCAACAAAGTATACTTTTAATATTTCATATACGATATATAATTCTCCAAGGATTAATTTATTATATCGCTTATAAAAATATTAAATTACAAAAATTCAAAACAAATACAAAAAAAAAAAAATCTTTGAACCCCATAAACTTTTAAAAAAATAAATTCAGTACCTTTCTCGTCAGACGGTTGTGTTGCCTTTTTTTAAAAAAAATAAAGAATAAAAAATAAAAATAGGTTGTAATTATTATTTTTTTCTAAAGAGATATTTTATTTATTAATATTTTAACAAGGGCCCCACTGCATTTAACCTTATTCTCTACTAGGCGACAATCTTGTAGAAGTTGACTAGTTGCAGCCTACGACAAATCACCACAGCAAATTGTAAGGTCAAGAGACTTTAAATTCATAATAATTAATTAGATTAACTAGAAACTACTTATTGATATAATTATAAATATTTTTTTATTATTTTAAAAAATATCAATATTCTTGATTTTAATAGTCTTCCGACAACTAGTCAATATATTAGAATCTGTTACATTTTCATATATTTTTGTGATAAACTGATCAAAATATCCTTATGGACTCTAAATCATGATTTTATATATTTTTTAAAAAAATGTGAAACTTTTCTATGGACTAGGTCGATATTTTTTTACAATTTTTAAAATTTTCCATCCACCTGTCTATTTTTGTCTAAAAAAATACTGTAAAAGAAAATTTAACTTGGCCTTAAAAAATTACATAATCTTATTAAATATCAGGGATAATGATAATTTTTAATAATGGAAGATATTTTATATTATATAAATTTCAATAGAGCTTATTGTAATTTATCCTAATTAATTTGTTCTGATTTTGTTTAAATAATTATAAATTATTGCACATTACAAATCATATGACAACACCCCCAATTTGAGGCTTTTATTTAATCGTTACAATTAATTTATAATCTTGAATTTCTGTGGTAGGGAAAACTGTCTGTAACCCTCTTCTCTGTCTAGAGTGGTGGATTGGATTTTTTATTTCAAATTATATTATATTGTTTATTCTTTTTAATATATGCACATTATATATATACAAATGATACTATGTATTTTGTTTAAATAAAAAAAAATTATAATATATCGTGTATATGTTTAATAAAAAAAACAATGCAATCAGATTTGAAATAAAAAATCCAATACGGATAGAGTGGTATATCATATAATCAAGAGATTATTACATTTACATTTCATAGACTATGGTCTATTTATACAAATTATCCCTACTTTTAGAAAAATTGTATATACATCCACAAAAAAACGTCAACATTATTTATACAAACCAACATTACTTTTTGAAAATATACACATATACTCCCAAAAACGTCATTAATATTACACAACTTACCCTTGTTTTTTGGCTGATGTCTTGATTTTTATAATTATATAAAAAATAAAAAATAATTTATGTAAATAGGTATATATAAAAAAATGTAAGTATATTATTCCTATAACTAATGCAAATTGAGCAATGGTGTGGCTCAAAATTAAAGAGGAGGGAATTACTAATTCGGAGGAATGGATGTAATAATCGACGTAGCAATTTTTTGTTGCTACCCAAACGACATTTCCATGATAATGAAATCTCCATGCAGGCCCGTAATCTATGGGCCCCACGCATGAAAATTTTGACATTTTTATTAATTTTTTGAAAAAAAAAATTGAACATTTTTTTTTAAGTAGCAACATGAAAATTGTAAAATATATGTATTTAAGATTCAAATTTTTTTCTTTTTGTCATTTAATCGTGATAACGATTTTCTTTCTCAAATTATTAATTTTATTTTCCAACAACTTTCATCTGCTTTTGCAATTTCTTGATTCAACTTTCAAGCTTTCATCGTATAAAATCATCATAATTAGTTCTGTCGGAAAAAAGCGAGAAAGCTCCCACATGTCATATTTTGTGAGGTGAAGAAAGCAAGAGCCCTTCACGTTAGCTCCCTCGCCCGCTCCTACCCTTCGTGTTAGCTCCCCCGCCCGCTCCTGCCCTCTGACTAGAAGGTCAGTTGCTCTCTCGTTTAAAACCAAAAATTGAATAATTCATATGTATTATTACCAACACAAAATAAGGATGCAAGAAGATTGAGACTTACCCGTGTAATTAATCATGTCCGAAGTCGTCTTCTCGTATTCATTTTGGTCCAATGAGTCTTTAAAGGAAGTTCGATTCTGCACTCACAGTATAACTTTTTCCATGTAAAAACATTCTCACTAGACGAATTGGTACTCTAATTTGAGAAAAATGGAACTTGATTTCTCCTCATTTATCTCAATTTTGGCTATTTTTCCTTCAATTCAGCTTCCTCAATCCTCTCTCCTACATGCATGTACAAGGATGCAAATTTGATCTTTTATTCTTACCTTCCGGCCACCTGTTTTTCACTCTAAAACAATTCATCTCTATTAATTTAGATGGACAACTAACAACAATGATCGATTTTGATGATATCAAGAAACGATTTGATCGGCACCAAAATTAATAAGGTCAGAGCATAGAATATCAAAATTGAGTTAATGCTTAAATTGGGATAAAAAATTGAAATTGTCTCTCAATTTTTTTGTAGTGCAGATTCTACTTGATTGAGACTCCAAATATCATAATCAAAATTATTGATTTTTCTCAATCGTTTCTCAATTTATTGATACTCTATGTAACAAGTATTTTGATTTTAAAGAAAACTCTAGATAATTATCTGAATTAATATTACAAATTAGGCTCTTCAGCTCCAAATCCTTCCAATTAATGAAGGGGTTAAGTGCATTTTATCCCACAAAATATCCTTAAACAACACAACCCTTGAACATTTAGACAAGAAGTTTACTACTTTTTCAAATCAACTCTGGTCCTTCTTCCAAACCAAAAAATGCTCTCTGCTTTCGTGTGAAAGAGCCAAGTCACCTTTTTTTTTTTTCTAAATTAAGGGAGTTTTCTTTCTATCAATAAATAAATAAATAAATAATTTAGAAAATCACGTCACTCTTGTATTTTTTTCATATGAATTATTTATCAACTAATATTTTCATTAAAAAAAAAAAAAAGGGGGTCTATTGTACTAAACCCCTTGATGAAGTAAAGCCACGCTCACACTGTTCAATATCACTTGTACTTGACACATATACATCAGTCACATCACAATTTGATTGTCATTTCCTTAGTTAATTACCTCTCAAATAAAAATTCCATTTTGCTTTCTATTTTATCGTCTACTTCGCTTATGACATTCATCTTGTCAACTTTTTTGGCTTTGCCCAAATGCGTGTTGGAGTGCTGTTCAGGAAACAGCTCTGAACTTTCTTACAACTTTCAGACAAAAACTGCCCTATCAACAAATTATATACACTAAGATTTTTGTTAGTTTCACCAGAAATCCGGGTTCATACGAACCTCCAAAAAAGACATAATAAACCAACTTTATCTTATGTTTGGACCTTAAATTCCGCGAATATAGAAATAGCAATTCTGAATTTTTAAATAAGAAGCTCACTATTTGCTGTATCAAAGAGTCATATTGTAATTCTTTCAAAAATTCAGGGATCGCCCTGTTTTTCCCCATTTTAGGAGTTTTTTAGTGTGGGAAAAATGAAAGCAACTCCCTTGTGATATAACAAGTAAGCAAATTACACCATTATAAAGAAAAAATAGCAATTTACCTCCCTTTGTTTTTAAAGATGCAGCAATTTATCCCCTATGTGTTCTTAAAAAGTCATTTTAAAAAATATAAAAAAGTTAAATTGCTATTATTTTTTCATAGGAGGTAATTTGTTCATTTACAATATCACAAGAAGGTAAATTGCGTTAGACCCTTTTTAGTGTATTACTATTTTCCAATGATCAGAACTCTGTTGCACGTACCCCTCGAATATCTAAAAGTATATATACCACGTTTCCTCATGTCCCGATTTTTGTATTAGTACTTTCTAAACATAATCGAGTATAATAAAATATTAAAAATGAATGAAATAGTATATAAATTATATTAGGAACATCTCCTTCACTTTTTTTCCCCCCTTTTATGTTTTATCCTTTTCGAAAATAAAAACTATGTAGGTACGTACATGCATGATACAGCGACTAATGTTTCTTCTTGGAAGTTGCATGAAAACGTACAATTCATACACAAATCTCATGCACCTACTTATCTTCTTACGCGTAAATCTAATCACATCACTGCGTCCGGACAATGGAGAGAGATTTGGGAAAGAAGATGAAGATGTTTCCTTTTAGGAAAGGGACAAAGGTGTCCGTGCTTCAAGTACTAAATTACGTACCTTTTCTCAAATTAATTACCAAAATACCTCTTAATTGTGCTCTCTCTCCACTCACTTTCGCCCTTCTTGTAATTACTTCTTCCCAAATATCT
>NC_026147.1:12676971-12698030 GCF_000512975.1 Sesamum indicum
CACCATCAAACTTACAGGCTACTATATATGGTCCGATGGTTTTATTATTGATTATTAGGTAATTATAATGGGCTATTATGAAATTTATTATAATTATAAATATATTTGATGTAGGTCGCTTAAAATTAGGATTTATGGATCGGGGTCGCAAGGTCGGATCGCCTGGTCGTGATCGCTAAATCCTTTTCTTTAGCTACCTGGAGTGGATCCTGAGAGCACAGCAAACGTTAGACTAGTCGAGAGGCCCTCGGCGATGGCCCTCCGATGCTTAAGTTAGAAAAAGTGGGGTCGAAAATGAGATTGAATTAGAGCTTTAAATATGGCGGTAAAAAGAAGTGCTGAAAACGTATTTGAAATATCATAAATGAGGGTATTTATACTTGTACGGTACACTCTGTATGTGCGACACGTGGCCCCAATGAAAGCAGGCCACGTCACCCGCTATCAGACCTGCTACCACCGCTGCTGCACCTGTGCCATGGGGCCCACCTGCACAGTCTTAGGGTGCAGTCATAGGATGTCAGTAATTTGCCAAAAATGGGGGGTATTTATGTAATTATGTAATTTTCCTCATCAATATTTTATCGTTTGAGAATTATAAATATATTTTATCATTTGAGAATTATAAATATCCTTTTTGAGATTAACAGTAGTATATCTCCATATCTTCACACGATTCATTACCACATTTTAATTTTAGAGGATAAAATCGCCAAATCAATTACCAAATTAAGTCCGTACAACCCAAAAGAATTCAGCACAATTTTAGCAAGAAATTAAGAAAAGCCCATTGTTCTGGCCCAATAATACATTGGGCCTATTGGGCCAGTCAAAGTTTCAGAACCCAAGAAGATCGTCGGATCCAACTCTGGAATTCACAGTCTGACAGGTTGGGTCCGACCCGTGATCCAAATATCAGCCAAAAGTGTTGGAAGATAAGCGCGACATCTGAAACCCGTTTATTATCGTTGTGATATTCTTGGTGAAGCATTTGTGTGGGGTTTAAGGGAGTGAAAGACCTCTGTTTCTGTTGATAAACCCTACATCCGGATGTGAATTCCCATGGCCATTTCAAGTGGCCTCGGATACTCTCGACTTCCATGTTTGCATCTCCGCCCTCCCCTCCGCCGCTACTTTCTCCAGGTCAATCTTTGTCTTTACTTTTTCTTCTTTTTTTCTTGTAGAAGAAATTAAGTTCATTGTGTTTGTGTAAATGAATTTGTGTTTTTCCTGCTTCAGGTAAGGCTGGGATATGCTGCTGCAGTTGAAGCATTTGATGGTACCGAGAGTGAGAAGGGCAAGTGAAAATCAACCCCCCTTTTTTCTTTTTTTTTTTTTGGGGGGGGGGGGGGGGAGGGTTTGTTTTCATGTTTTTTTAGTTAAGCGGAGACAAAGCAAGTGCAAAGATTTACTTTTTCTTTGTCCTTCTGATCTGTTTTTTGTTAATTCTTTTTTCTTTTAACGTGCAGTGGTTGATAGTGTGAGTGGTGCTGATGTATATGGAAGGGTGCCGGAGTGGAAGAAGTTGAACTCCAAGGACCTTGGAATTAGTACTTCAAAAATTTCAAGACCTACAAGAGTGGTTCTTAATTGTCTTAAAAGAAGAGGTATGTAAGACACATGCGCGCATGATGTGTTGTTTTTAACGTTGCTTCCAGTTTATTTATCTTCCTTATGTTGGATGCAAAATTACTACTTGAATAGCTAAAAGTGTAGTTTCTGATACTGGAGTA
The DNA here is from genome assembly GCF_000512975.1 of Sesamum indicum. Lineage (NCBI taxonomy): Eukaryota > Viridiplantae > Streptophyta > Magnoliopsida > Lamiales > Pedaliaceae > Sesamum > Sesamum indicum. Next base: position 12,678,705 of record NC_026147.1, read on the forward strand.
CTAATGAAGGAGAATTAATTGACATTTTCCTTTAGTGTGTGTGTCTGAGACATTTTTTTCATTTGCATTGCTTTTTGCTGCAGCATTGTGCTATTTGTTACCTTAGCAATACTGTGTCTAAATCATTTCGTATTATTCTTTTATGATGCTTGGTAAATTTTGGCATCATAAATTTTGTAGAAAGGAGGATTGGTGTAGTGAAATGGTACTTGCTTTTGGCACTCTGAAGTTTAAGTCAATGAAATTAGAGAAAATAATAACTTTCTATAATTTTGTGTGTCTCAAGTTGCGTAGGTGGAGAAACTTCTGTTTGTATTTGAGTTATTCCTGTTGCTTTCAGGTTTTCTTTTGATCATCAAAATTCTGTAGTAGTCTAGTTTAAAGAATCTGTCATCTCTAGAGTTTAACTTATTAATGAATCCAAGCATATTTCCAGTTCTTTTCAGTTAATGGTCCAATTGGCCCATACGAATTTTGCTCATCAATTGTTTTGTAGGCTTTGAAGTTTACCTTGTTGGGGGATGTGTAAGGGATCTCATCTTGAAGCGAATACCTAAGGATTTTGATATAATAACCTCTGCGGAACTAAAAGAGGTAATTCTACATTGTTGCTGCCCTATCATTTTGACATAGATACGATCATTTCTTTAAATATATTGAAGCCCACAATATTACAGAATACTTTTTGATGTAACTGATGGCAAATCTGCCTGTCAGAAAAATTTCAACAAAGGCGTAGCATGTGTTTTTAATCTTGAAGTTATTCGAATCTAGTTTTGCACAGTGTAACATATGTCCTCACTCCTCAGCTTGTTTAAAATGTTCTCATAATGCAAAATGATGCATTGTACTACCTCATATTTCTTTCCAATTTTTTCTTGATTGATAATTGAATCTGTTGGGAAGTTGAGATGTCAGCCACTGCAGAGACTGAACCTTGTCAGAAGAAAGTCATAGCTCCAATATTGAAGTATTTTTAATTATATTTCAGCCCTGTTCCCCCCAAAACAACCGCACCCACCCACCCCAAGAAAAAGTAGGGGGAAAATGCAAAAACAAAAGCGACAGAAATGAAAAGAGAAACCAAAAACAACACATTCTGACTATCTTAACTTGCAGGTGATGAGGACGTTTTCTCGATGTGAGATGATCGGCAAACGTTTCCCAATCTGTCATGTGCACATTGATGATACTATTGTGGAGGTTTGTCCTCCTAACAGAAATTTTTTAAGTCTATAGCTTTCTTGTTTTCTAATCTTGGACTTTAGCCCATTTTGGCCTCTCTCGCTAAAGTTAGTTTTAGTTCATCTATATGCTACATTTCTCTTCTGCACTCTTCTTCATTTCTTCTATCCCTTTCTCCAAGCGATGAATTATTGACTAGTTCTTAGTTTACTAATGTTGAGACAATAACTATTCCTCAATTTTTTCCCACCTTGATCTCCTTTGTCAAATCCACCCATGCTTCATATTTGTCATTGCAGCATCAGGTTAGTTCGCATCATTTGCCAAAATCCAGTTGGACTGCTAGATTTACAAACTTATAGTGACCTTCACAAATGTAACAGGTCTCAAGCTTTAGCACTCGTGCAACAAGGTTTGGCAGGGATTTGACTTTGGATCCTGAGAAGCCTGCTGACTGTGACGAGAAGGATTATGTTCGCTGGAGAAACTGCTTACAGCGGGACTTTACAATAAATGGGTCACTAGTTTATCCTTATTAATTTGATAACTGTTCATTTTAAAACTTGTTCTAGATTTTTCTTTTATCTTGTTTTCATTTTTACTTCTTTTATTTTGTCATCTTTACTATTTAGTCGTTCAACGATTAAATTCATCTTCTCATGGGTTGATGGACGAGAAATTTGCTTGGAAGCATAAAGGGATGCTTTTAACTTCAAATTCATTGTATTATACTACTGAATCTCATTTCTTTTTCTTGTTAATGCAGTTTGATGTTTGACCCTTATGCAAAGTTGGTGTACGACTATACGGGTGGTGTTAAAGATATTAGGAAAGCTAAAGTGTGCATGTATCTCTAAGCTATTGTAAACTTTGAATTTTCTTGAATCTTTCTATTCTGTATGACTTATTTACAGGTCTACTTTTTTATATGAAGGTGCGGACCATAAAACCTGCGAATCTTTCCTTGACTGAGGATTGTGGTAAGTCCTATCTCTTCGTTCTTTGAAAAAACTACTTCAGAATGAATAGATTTTTTGGTCACACTCCGGTGCTTGTATGTATGTCATGTTTCATTAGAAGTGTCAATTATTTATGGCTAAGCTTACTCATGCTGCCCTACTGGTTAATTAATCACCTTGCTTTCTAATTGTGATTCAATTGCGCATTAACTTTGCAGCTCGTATTCTTCGTGCTGTGCGAATTGCTGCTCGTTTGGGCTTTCGTTTTTCAAGAGAGACAGCCCTTGCAGTAAAAAGGTTATCTGCTTCAGTACTACGGCTTGATAGGGTACACCTGGAAGGCATTTCTCCCTCTTTTATGGTCTTTTCAACTGATCAGTATGATATACTGATACTTGTAATTATGGCTTGGTTGATCATGCTTGCAGGGGAGGCTTCTCATGGAAGTCAATTACATGATGGCATATGGTTCTGCAGAGGCCTCCTTGAGATTATTATGGAAGCTTGGTCTTCTGGAAATACTTCTGCCTATTCAGGTAGATTTAGATATTAATATCCCAAGGTTTGACTTGCTAGTCAAAGAATATAATTGGACTAGCTTCATTTTACCATGTTTACATGCTTCAGATTTCCGTCGGTCAAATTATGGAAATTGAGTAGAATAACATTGCTTGCAGGCATCATACTTTGTCCGTCATGGTTTTAGGAGACGTGACAAGCGGTATAACATGCTTTTGGTAAGAGTTTCGGTGCCTGCACAAAATAGAAATAATTTACTAGTTGGATCTTGTTTTCTTTTCCAAGATTCCTTACAAATCTGAGGTGCATATATAATGAAGCTTGTATCTATCAGAGTTAGTTATTTCCATGTGTGTGCTTGTTATGGTTTTGTTACACGGGGAGGTTAAATGTGTCCAGAATGAAAATGTGTTGCTTTGTCTTGCAGTCTTTATTCTTCAACCTTGATAAACTCCTGGCACCTGATAGGCCGTGTCACAATAGCTTATGGTAATATTCTCAGTACTTGTCTAGTTCATCTGGAAATTCAAGTTCCATCAACTTGCTTAAATCTTAAGGTGATCGAGAAGTATGTGATTTTCAGGTTTGCAATCTTAGCATTTCATGAAGCTCTGTCAGAACAGCCAAGGGATCCCCTAGTGATCGCTGCATTTAGCCTTGCTGTCCACAATGGCGGAGATTTACCTGAAGCTTTAAGTATCGCAAGACGCATCAATAAGCAACATGACATAAGTTTTCATGAATTGTTGGAACCTAGGAATCTGGATTCTGATGCCCTATTGGAAGAGGTCATGAGTTTGGCAGCTTCCGTTCGAGCTGCACTTACTCATATGACAGATGAGTATTTTGTCTCCCAGGCAATGGCTAAATATCCCAAGGCACCATACTCGGATCTTGTAAGCACTCACCTGCCTTTTACTCCTCCACAGGTTTTGAACCTTCTTTTAGAGCAACTGAAGACTCTAAAATCTAAATGTTCTGCAACTTTCTACAAATCTCTGATTTGGTGTCAAGCGAATAATGGAAATTATATTGGGTTTACCTAAGGTAAAGCCAAGCCAAATTTATTTTTTGTTAATCTATAGGAATAAAAGACGTGCATATTGATCTTGTCACTCATTTAATGCGTGTTTTCTTCATTTTGGTCCATTGCGTCAAGTGTCTGGAAAATGGTGAAAATTGTTATACTCTATTTTCATGTCTTGCAGGTATTTTTTCCACTGGCACTTTACTTGAGGGTTTGCAAGATATTTGAATGTGTTGGAGGCGGGAAGGAAAAAGGATTTGTACCAAAGCATGGTAGTAAGATTGATTATGAGTTGTTAGCTATGGGACGTTTAAAGGAAGTCCGCCATGTATTTGCAAGAGTTGTTTTTGACACAATATACCCAATTGACAACAGACTTCAAAAGTGATAGTAAATTCATATTAGGAGAGGAGAAACCCGATAGTAACACATCAAGCTCAGCTGGAAACTATACGCAACACGCCAACACCAAAGGCAGATTGAGGGCTTGGCTTCAAAGGATAGACTATCGGAATGTATACTGTATCATTATCTAAGGCATTATCCTTAGATGTATTACGGCTACTTGTTTTTCTTTTTATTAAGAAAATAAAAAAAAAATAGGATCTCTAATGTTTATAATTGCAATTGGAAGGTTATTTTCATAGGCATCATAGTCATTTAATTCAATTTTACGTCAAGGATAGGATTTCTTTTTGGCTTTCCACTCAACTAGTCCTTGCAAGTAACAGGAAGCTAAACAAAACTGAACCTTGAATAATCATCAAAGTACTGCTTTACAAAAATGTGCATTGCTTAATGAACAAGGCAAACTTATTGGACCTGTATGTACTAAGCTCTCATCTATCAACAACTGCAAAACTGCAGTATACAAACTATCATCTGTCATCAACTGCAAAACTGCAAAAATGTGCTTATGAGAATCACAATGCTACTATTCTGTGTGATTTTGGGTATTAACCCCCATCATCCTAGAAGGCAGTCCACCTTTATTGCTTAAAATTTGAGAGGAGGGACAAAGAAAATTTGTTCTCGTCTACCATCTCTCTCTTCTCACTTTTTTGCAGGAGCAGGACTTCCACCAGTGGTAGGCCTGAAAGAACAAAGGGTTTATCATAATGTCATGGGAAAAACACTTTGATTTCTACAGATTTCTTGTATGCGACAGATTAGGATTATCAAACATGAAAGCTTTGAGTATGTATCAAAATGGAAACTTACAGCCCAACAAAAACTTTGAATGAGTCGTAGATGCCCCATTGTGCTCCGGTAAGAGTACCAATCATGAAAATACGAAGAGGGAGGCCCCGTGTGCACAGACCCAACAAGCCTAGCTTTTTTACAGCCTGGAATGCACACGTACAATCAACAGAAATTTGAAGAAAATTAGCAGTCGTCAACAGATAATGTCATATATTAAGTAACCATTGATACTCACATCACCGGCTGTTGCTCCTTTGGAATTGTTGAGGAAAGATACCAAGTTATCAGCAGGATGCGATACGATAGCACAGAACACCCCAGCCACATAGCCACCAGCAAAACTAACTCCAAGCTGCAAGCCTTTGCTGCACTTGTCTTTTGGGGTTGGAATGGCGTATTTGTAAATGGCCTCAACAATATTCTCAAATGTAGCAAACTTCATCATCGTATCTGCAGTTAATCCATTTGATCATAATTTGTTCTTTAATGTAAGTTCCACTGGTAATGAAGTGTCTCCAAAAATCTAAGTAGCTTGCATATGATTACAGAAATCAGGATAAGTGAAACCACTTTACTTGCAATAAGTTGACACATCAAAACCTAGAAGTTATCAAGCTTTGTTTAGCAAAACTTTGGTGAAGGAAAGCTCATCATTCCAGCTCTAGACAGTATTACATGCATCAATTAAGTATGATTCTCCACTGCAATCCTCAATAGTATGAAGATGACAAGAAAACAAATATGACAGACGTGATGGCAACTTCTCTACAGATAAACATGCACTAAATGCACAGACCAACAATTCACATCAGTTAAGGTTGGGAGAAATCTGAAAATGTAACTATCAGAAGGCTTACATGGAATCTGTCGTCCCCAAAGTGGAACAATCCCCTTGTAAAGCCTGTTGAAAAATATACGTCAACAGAGACTCTATTAAGCAGGACTTTTAGATGGCAAACGACAAACAAATAGTATAACTTAATAAATGCATACGCTGCAGCTCCTTCAGCCTTGACAAACTTAGGAAATCCATCAGCCAAACCTCTGGCAAAGCCAGGTTGAGTTTGGACTCGAACCTTAACGGCTTCAAATGGGCAGAGGCAAATATCAGCAATAACTTCAGCAGATGCAGATCCTGCAAGGTATATTATTGTCTTGTATTTGGCTGCATTCTCAGGACCAGCAATGTCGGAGTAGTACTTCTTGAAGAACTCATAGAATCCAAACTTGCATGCTCCTTGTGCACTGTATCCAAGCAGGGTTGGCACCCAACCTCTGAAGAAACCCTTGACTCCCTGCTCCTTAAGCAGAACACCGAAACCAGAGCTAATGTTCTTGTACTTTGCAGGATTAATCTGAAAAAACAGAGGAGATATAATTTGATGTACGAGCAATAGGTATGCACCGACTCTTGGAAAAACTCCTTTTATGCCTTTTTATGACAAAAGATATGACATTTTGGTTGTTATTTTGCACAACTTCAGCTAATGGTAAGCCGTGCAACATTCAACAACATTAAACTTATTAACATCATTGTACCTAGACCTTATTATTCATCTTGCATATCATCATTCTATAATTGTATGGTCAATCTTGATGTCAAATAGTGCAACTTGTTATCATGTATTGGTTCTTCAATTACCATTGTATGACAAGGCACACATATGTACAAGTAGAACTACTTATATGTTGAGAAATTTCCACATATTTGCTGTTTGTTTCTGAACATCTCTTGCAATTGCTTTGGCTTCCGGGTTGATGGTCACGAATTTCTTCCATAAACTCAGCACATTCTCAATAGAAACAAGATACAGGCCAATGGAAACAAGACAATCTCTAATATACTTTCATTCAAGATACAATGCTTAGAAAATGGACATCTAGGTAAACTAACATTCGTATAAATCTATGTGAATTTGATATACATATATATCATACTGTCAAAATATATCTACCACTTATATTTTAAAGAATCAATAAGATCGTAATAAAGAACGACCATATATTGTCATAGATGCTGAAAAATGATGAAGCTTGTGCACTTGACACAGTTAGTCGTTAGTATATAATCTCTTCAAATCAATCTAAATCATATATCATTGAATGTTAACCAAACAGATGAGCAGAAAAAAACACATGTTTTTACATTTCAATTACCAACAATGGTACAGGATTGTCGTTTTTCACAGAAAATACAACACATCTTATTCCTGACGATCCAAACAAATTACCAAAGCATCATGAATTTCCAATACAACACATCACTAACAAGAAAAGTGTCTTCTTTAGCTTTACATGATGAGTTTCATTTCTCCTTTTATTTGATGAAAAATGAAAAACAGAACAGTGCAAATAGTCACCCTGTCAAAAGTTTCAACTATAACAATCCCAAATACAACATCTTTCGTAAAGATCATACAATCAGTACTATCCCAAACTGTAAAGATGAAACACATACAATTGCCAGTACTAAAAATGCTAAAACTATATAAACTAACAAATTGAAATTTCACTTAACCTGCATGTTGCACTTGACAAGATCAAGTGGAGTGACGGCCATGTGAGTGAGCCCACAGCTCAATATTCCCCCGGCTGTACACGCCGCGTAGAACGCCGGCGAGAACATCTTTATCCCGCTCTCGTTCGGCGCCGGAATCATGAAATTCCGCCCGATCCCCTCCGCCGAGTGCTGCGGCGCTGCAGTTGAATCCGACCACCCGGATGGATTATTCACTCTCGGCATCAAATTCTGCTCCAAATTCACCATCCTTACAGAGGAAGAGTAAAGAAAAGTTGGGATCAAAGATTGTCGTGATGGGGTCTCCGGGATTGCCATTTTCTTGAATTTTTGTTTCTTCTTTTTCGCCGAAAGTGCTTCACAGCAATAATGTGTGTGATGAAGAAGAAGGATCGAAGTTCCTTCAATTTATGTGACAAAAAAGAAAGATGAGAGAGAGAGTAAAAGAGAAAAGACGGGAGTCCGAGGAAATGGGAATGGTCGGAAATGGGTGCGGTTTCAAAGGGCAGCAACAGTGTGTCAGCATCTCCTTCCTTTTCGCGCTCTTTTCGAACGTTACCCTGTCTGTTTATTTAGTCTTGTTTGGCTAATACTTTCATTTCCGTTTCCTATTTTTGCCATTTATTTCTTCTTTTTTTTTTTTGTATAAATTACATTTGACATTCGAACTATATTATTTTCACACTTTATCAACTAAATTTTTTTTAAGTTAACTTACCATTTTAACTTTACAAAATTTGCACTTTGTCATTCTGACTATTTCTTGATTGATTCTGTTGAAAAAATATTATATGCACTACATATATAATATTTAAAAACAATATATGGTTAAAATATTACATGTGCCGTGCATGTGATATTTTTTCCAGCAAAAAAGAATTGACTATAAAATGGTGATATGTGACAAAGAGCAAATTTCACAAAATTGAGATGATAAATTGAAAAAAAAATATTAAATGTCAAAATATAAAATATATGTTGAAGTGGAAATATGTAATTTATACTTTTTTTAATAGATAACCTCATTTCCTATTTTTAAACATTAAAGATCAAATTGAATTTTTATTTTTAAATATTATTGCATCTTCTATTCTATTTAGGATATACACGTTACTTGTATAAATCTTTCTCTATATAAAATAGATGTTGTGATTTTTTGTACACTTTGTGTTTATATATAATTATAGTTAGACCTCTTCTAAAAATGCTAAATTATATTTTCTTCCAAAAAACTTTTAAAAATACAGTTCCACTCCCTGCAAAAGAATCTCGATTTACACTTGACCCCCTTTCGTTTGGTTTGAATGGAAAATACTAACGTACAGAAAGAAAAATATATAGATTTTTAATTTTATCACTCATTTAACATCATATGTATATTTTTTTTGCTAATGTGGGGTTAACATCATTATATTTTTCCTTCATAAGTACAAAATTAGCACATAAAAATATTAAATGAGAGGTAAAATTAAAATTTTAGGCAATTCTTTCTGCTAACATCAACATTTTTTGTCAAAATCCAAATAAAACAGGATCAGGTGTAAATAATGAATACTTGTAGAGGTGTAAGTGTAATTTTAAAATTTTTTTGGGAAAGTGTAATTCGCATTTTTAGAGGGAGTCTAAACATATAACCTTAAATTAAATATATAGTAAATGCTATATTTGGTCCCTTAAGTTTTCGTTTAAAATTACTTAGTCCCTTAAATTTTCGTTTAAAATTACTTAGTCCCTCAAGTTCATTTCTTGACTTTAGCATCCCTAAACTTTAATTTTTGTCTCAATTTGGTCCCTCTAACCATTTCTCGACGAAAATGTTGCTAGAATTTGACTTTTTGGTGGATAAAATAGTTAGTTTGATTTTGTCACTTTAGTTCCTTAAGTTTATGAAATTATCAAATTAGTCCTTTTTTAGAAAGAATTTTTTTTTATATATTTTTATATGGTATGATGTTATTATCTTGTATGAAAAATGAAAATTTTGAACTCTTTGTGAACATAACATTAAATATTGCTTAACTTATAATAAAATAGCCTCTTTTTTTTTTCAAAAGTGACAAAAAAATATCAAAATTATAAATAAATTTATTAAACTTATCTAATCCAAAAAATATTTTTTAAAAAAAATCTAAGTTGGTTCTTTAATCTTAGGAGTTAGAGATATGTCATATAAAATTATATTTTAACAAAGTTATCAAATATTAACAGCTACGATTTTGAAAAAAAAGAAGTTGGTGGAATGCACTTTTAATTAGATTATTTAGTGGATGTTAAATATATATATAACTCACATTAAGAGGTTTTCTAAATATATAGTCTCATTTTATAGAAAACCTCCTAAAATAAATTTTATACATATGAAATTCATCAAAAAATCTATTTAAAAAGCATAATCTACCAATTTTTTATTCGAAAATCCAAATATTTAATAAATATTGTTGAGGTTTAATATTTTTAGACTTATCTTTAACTTTTGAAATAAAAAATTACTGACTTAGGTTTTTTTTATTACATTTTCATATTAGATAAATTTATAAAATTTATTCATAATTTTGTTTTTGTCTAACCACTAAAAAGAGAGACTATTTATTTTAAGTTAAGCAATATTCACAAGAGTTCGAAATTTTTATTATTTACATAAGATAATTACAATATATTAACATAAAAAAGTTATTTTTTCGTGTAAAAAAAGATTAATTTGATAATTTTATGAGCCTAAGGGACTAAAGTGATAAAATAAAACTTATTCACCATTTTATCCCTCCAAAAGATTCAAAATATGGCCACATTTTAGTCAGAAAATGGCAAGAGAAATCAAATTGAAACAAAAACTAAAGTTTAAATGCTAAAAAGCCAAGAAATAAACTTAGGGAACTAAAGTGATTCTAAACAAAAACATAAAGGACAAAATATAGTATTTACCCTTAAATAAAAAATACAACAAACTTTAGAATAAAATTTAAAATATACAGAACACATCTTGAGGGTTCAATAATCTGTTTTTTGTTGGTTATCGACTAGATAGTCACCGATTTACAACGAGTTTGTTGGAGATATTTTAGCATGATGTGTCCCAATGTATTGGCAACGTGTACGACGTGCCCACCTAGTTGTTTGATAACGTGACTAATAATGGATTTGCTTCTTGAACCTACCAGTTTATTAAATATAAAGAAAATGATTTTATGGGTTTTACATACCTGTTCATAGGTCAGCTTATTTTGGGACCAATTGGACTGACGGGCATCCCTTGGATCAATACAAGAAATGTAAAGAGGTTACCACTTTTAATTAAATTTTGGGTAAAATTATTAGTACACTATCTAATTAGTATAAATTTTATACAAACACCGCTTCAAGAGTCCTATAAGCTCTTTTTGTCTATATAAATAAAATTAGGTGTTTGTTGTTCAGAAGAAAAAACAAACATTTAAAGAGCAATCTTCTACTTTCCAAACAAAAGCACGAAAAAAAAAAAAACTCCAAAAAACTTTGCTAGTCTTTTTCGATCTTCTCCAATAAGTTTCAGATTCAAATGTAAGAGAGTATATTATTTAGTTCTGACCTCATCTCTAGCTGCATGATTATGAAACTTATTGTGTTTTGATTCCTGCAATAAAATAAGATCTTTTTATTTTATTTTTCAAGATTATAGCAACATATATATATATATATATCAATCTATTTCAAATTCATTAAGTACAAAAATTTAAAATTACCTCTACAATCAAGTCCATAACTCAAATTGGTCAATGATTAGGCTCATTGGTCTCTACACTTTGCATATTGACAAACTTTTCCAATCTAATTTATAGGCAAGTGATAGTAACTATTGGGGGGGGGGGGGGGGGGGGGGGGGGGGGGGTTGGGGGGCATTCTTTTAAGTCTCACCTACCCAATTAAATTTGGTTCTCCTAGCTAGATATATAGACTCTAGCCCATAAATTATGATTTAAAAAAAATAGTAATATATGTCTTCAAATTATGTCTATGTGGTATAACTAATCTAAAGTTTCTTTAGTAATTGATGGGCAACATTTTGGTTGAAATCTATCAAAATTCTTTTTAATTTAAAGCAATATCATACCATTCTTATTGTACATATGAGACTAATATATTTAATTGCGCCAAAAAATATTTCATTTTGATTTGTTAAATTTTTTTAAATAGTTCTGTTTTATTTTGTGTTTCTTATTATTATTATTTTTTTCTAAAGTGAAAGCGATGGAACTAAGCGAAAAAAATATTTTATTTTGATGTTAAGTCTTTTAAGTAGTTTTGTTTTGTTTTGTGTATTTTATTTTTTTGAAAGTAAAAGCGATTGACTATTATTTCTTTTTATATAAGTCGATTATCAATATTAAGTATATATACTATTAAAGAGATGAATGACACGTACTATTAAAGTAGAATAACGTTCCACACATCAGTGGAGTTCAAACCCATGACATTAGAATCATAGTGCATCAACTTCGCCAATTGAACTAAGCCTCATCGGCTTAAGGTAATTTCATTTTGTTGTTTGGACAACATCGACGTAATATGTTTGTCTAACTAAACAATACAAGAATATTACTAATATTTTTATCAACAGTAACAATGACCAGAAAAATAGTAGTTAAAAATATATTTTTAAGGCATTTTAAATCTTACAAATACTGATAAAACATTAATTAGTCAAATGACATATTCTATTTTTCAAAAATTAAAAGTACTGACAATTATTCATTCATTTAGTGAGCATAAAATTTAACTGACATTTTAGGGAGCATAGTTTGAGTCTCCGGTCATGTAAGAATTTTACTTTGATACTAAAATTGAAAATTTCTAAAAATTTTATCACAATCGAAACAGACATAAATTATAAAAATCTCGTAACTCTCTGAACTTATAATTATATTATCACATTAAAATATAAATTATAAAAAAGTATTTATCAAGTTCATACTTATAAAATCACAAATTTTCAATTTTAATTAGAGTAAATTATATTTTGCCATTTGAACTATGCTTGTCTTTATATTTAGGTATCTATTTTTTTTTGTGTCAACTTAACATTTTAATTTTGTGAAATTTGCACTTTGCTACATATGATCATATTTTTGTTGATTTTTTCTGCTAGAAAAACATCACATTCTGTGCATATATGAAAAATATGACATCACATAACCCTTAAATATCATATGTGCGGTGCATGTGATGTTTTTCGACAAAAAACTTGGTGACAAAATAGTTATAAATGACAAAGTGTATATTTTTGTGTAGTTTAGATGGTAAGTTGATTAAAAAAAATTAGATACAAATGCGTAAAAACGATCATAGTTCAAATGATAAAACGTAATTAACACTCTTAATTATTAGTCCAAAAATTCAAAATTCTTATATATCTCAAACATCTAAGTTATAAAAAGCGATAATTACTCCTGAAGTTTGATATAATTACACATAGACCCTTTATAATTTAGAAAATTAGATCTAATACCCGTAGGTTTACTTTCGTATAATAAATAGGTCAAATCCTTAGTGAAATTTTACTGAATTTATTGATATTAATAAAAATATTGAATGAAAATTGATATTTGCACTCAATTGACTTATTATTGATTTAGTGCAGGCCAAACAATTTTTTCCAACTAAACAACTCCCATAACAATGAAAATATACCTTATGTGCATGCAATAACGTGAGAAGATATATGAGAATAATTTGATCATTAATATATTTACTTAACCTGTAATAAATCAGTAATAAGTCAACAGAGACTAAATATATATATTTTTATTAATATTAATAAATTTGATAAATTTTAACCAACGAAAAGACTTAATTATTATCCAAGCAAACTTAAGAGTGTCAAATCTCAAATTATAAAAAATTTATGTACAATTGTACCAAATGTGATGGGATTCTTGCATATAATAATAGCAGTGACAATAAATACAATTTTGACATTATTCATATTTCATGTTTGGCACCCAAAATTATATGTGTTGAGGTCACACGCATGGTTTCGACCAATGAGATGCGTACACGTCATCAATAGTTCCCTAAAGTGCTAAAAAGAGCACTATTTTTTCCAACTAATTACCCCAATTACATGAATTTTTGCTTCGGTATTTCAGAAAATTCACTTCTTTCGCCGTGACGTTTTCTTCCCTCCCCAGTCCACTGCTTCAATCCATAAATATCAATCAATTCTAAACCCCTTCAGCCAAAGGTACAATCTTTGCAGTGCGGAATTCGGGTATAACCAATTGTCTTTTCACTGTTGTTAATGTGCAAGATACCGGCGAATTCGTTTTATGTTTTTATTTTTGGTTGGATTTTTGGATCCGATTGTTCAGTGCAATCATAGTTCCTTGTTTTTGCAGATCAGTATCTGGCCGGAAAGCGGTCTGTTGTGACGGACCGGGATTTCGGCTGCCATTACAGGTTTTGTCATGTTCATGATCCGCTTTACGTTTTTCTTGTTGTGAAGTTTGTGTCATGGTGGAGGGATTGTTTCCTGATTTGTCGTCTTAGTTGGGTCGTTTTTGGTGTGCAGATTTGGTTGGATTGAACTGAGGGTGAAGTGTACAGAAAGTGTGGTATTGTTAAAGATCCGGGGTTTTGAATATTAGAGATTTCTGACTAGCTGAATTGATGGCTACTCCGGGAGGACCTAGACCGGGGAATGCTCCCCCAAATTATAACCCTAATGCACTTGCTAATAATATGCAAAATCTTCAGATTAATCAGCCTAATCAGCAGCAATCGAGTAATGTTGGTGGTACTGCCACTAGACCTCCTAATACCTCACTGCTCGGCCAACAGCCTCCGCCTTTTACTGGTAGCAGACCAGGCCCACCTCCGCCTGGTGTGTTTGCAAGAGGTCCTATGCCTCCCAGTAATCCTGCCCAAACTACATTGCCTCCAAATATGGTGCCCGCTAGACCCACTGGCCCACCACCCGGGTCTCGGCCTCCTCCCTTTGCATCTAGATCTCCGCCTCCTGGGGCATTACCATCTCCCATAACTGGAACTGCTGCTCCCCCTAATTCTGGAGCTGGCCCTCATCCAGGACCTTTTGCATCTTCTCCTCTGACATCAGGTCCTACTGCTCCACCGCAAATGAGTTCCCATGGTCCAGTTAGTAATGGACCACCTGCATTTGCCCCAGGGATGGTGCAAAGTGGGCCACGGTTCCCCCCTGCCATGGGTGGTATGCCAAGGCCGTTTGTCGGACCTCAGCAATCTCCACCAATGTTATCTTCTAGGCCATCTTCTCAGCCTCTACAAGTGCGTCCTAGCTTTGGTAGTCCACCTGCTGGTGTATCATCTTCCATTGGGCAACCGGCTTCCCCATTTTCAGCCCCGTCCCAAGCTCCACCATTTTCAGCATCACCACAAAACATGCCACCCCCACCGGCTTCATTGCCATTCTCACCACCAGTTCCGGGTGTCCTTCAATCTTCAGGTTCTCCTTTTGTGATGCAGGCGTGGCCACCACAGCAGCAACAGCAGGTGAATTTTCGATTGGATATTTCTCATCTTGTGAATACTATTGTCTCTTGAAGGATTCTTTGTTTCTCATTGTTTAATAATTTTCAATTTGATGTTTGCTAGCCTGAAGACTCACATATGTTATTCAGAATGAGCAATGACTAATTAAGTGTGTTAAATATGCGTCTGGAGTAAGTGCCAGACTGTAGCTATTGGAAAGACTTTGGTTCCAGACGTTAATGAACCGAGTTTTTGCTATTTTCAATTATTATGAGGTGAAGCCTGAGTCTGGTTTACTTATATAACTTGGTTGGTATCTTGCTAGTATCGAACCAAATGTCGCACTCTGACTTACCAAAATTAAACTATCTACACCATATAGATACTGCAAAACATTTTTGTGTAGACACATGCTAGTGTAACTTGAAATAACTGGGTACTCAGCACAACAATCTGTAATCACAAATGATATCACATTTGTTGATCTAGAGATGGAAAATATCTTCTTAAACTCTTTCAAATGTAGTGCAATCGCCTTCTTGTGTATCTCGGTGCAAAGCTGTTATATTTTGAAATCAGTAGTAAAAAATTTGGCCTTTATCCTTTGAAAGGGCTCTGTTTAATGAGAATTGGAGATCTGTCAAGGTAGTGGTGGATGAGTGGCTGACAATATGACTTACAAGCTAAAGACCATATGTTCAGAAAGGTAAATGACCTTTACTGTTTGACATACTTCACTTTTTGAAGATTTGACCTTTCATGGACTTCGTTGATTAGAGGATCTGAGCTGAAGTTGTTTAGAGTTCCTGCAAAGACTTCCCTAGTTTTTCTGCTAGCCTAACTAGGCTTTCATTTTCATATCCAGTACAGTGATACTATTCCAAAAAATTAAACTAAGTAGTAAGTACCAACCAAAGTTTCGGTTATATTATATAATTTCTTTTATAAATGGTGCCATTTGCAAAAAAATGAATATTACAAATAATTATGCGGTCGTTTTTAAGTATTTATCTTCATTATCATTAATTGAATATTTACCATGAGTTACTCCATAAGAAAATTGAGATGGGCCTTTGGCTATGTAATATGATTCTAGTTGGAAATAATCTTCTTGGCTGCTGACCGGTCTTCTTAACTGTTTGCATCGAGTTTTACATTTAAGTTAGCAAAATATATTTATGGGTAT
This sequence comes from Sesamum indicum, assembly GCF_000512975.1. Classification (NCBI taxonomy): domain Eukaryota; kingdom Viridiplantae; phylum Streptophyta; class Magnoliopsida; order Lamiales; family Pedaliaceae; genus Sesamum; species Sesamum indicum. The sequence continues at coordinate 12,694,784 of NC_026147.1, forward strand.
GTCTTACTATGATTCTTGGATAAGAATTTCAGAAATTAAAGGGTTAGGAATTTGCAGGCAACATGTCCACTCATAGCCAAAAAACAAAAGTTGACAATGGATGTATCCTTTTTCTTTTCCACCTACTTTACTTGTTCTCTATTTCTAAGCAGCCCACTAATTGCCTCTGTTTCATAGTTGCAATTTCGACATTCCACACCTATAATTCCCCACTACTCCAGGACCATCTGCGTCCATTGGTGATGCACTTTCTCCCACCAGTTTCAACACTCCTACCAATACTATATCCCAAACATAAAAATTGATCTGTTATACCCAACCTACTTTTTAATCACCAATTTACGCCCACCACTCAACATCTTAAACACAAAAAATTACAGAATCACTTAAAAAGCTCTTTTAATTGTCCCAGAAGCTTATAAAGGATATAATAATTAAGAATTGTATTTACTCTAAGAAAGCATCTTATGTAGTCATTGTGGATCTAAAAGTGGTGTCTGGTAGATGATGGATGGCTAAGGGGAGGAGAAAATGACTAGTTGAAGAAAACAAGACAAAAAGAAAAAATGTACTGAGGGTTGTAGTAGAGTTTTGATGCCTGTGGGAAGAGAAAGAAGAAAAAACAAGAAGATAATCTGCAAATATGAGGGGATGCCCACTCGTTAAGTCATCCTTTGTTGGCATAGCCAAAAAGTATGTATTGGATAAAAGAAATTAGTGAGTTTCATCCAAGATAATCATATGAATCTGTAAATAAAGTTTCTTACTACAGCAGTCTCCCCTTGTACTCGTGCCTGTTGGCGCACTCAACTAGTTTGAGGCATACGAAAGAGTCCATAAGACTGGCTGTTTTCCTGAAGTTGAGATGGATGGATTGCTTTTGGCTTTTGTAACTAATTAGGCATGAATGTTATATGTGTACTTGGAGAGGATTGTAACTCAGAACCTAATGAAAGTGAAAGGACATTTCCTGTTTTGGAGGTTTTGTACCTCTTTCCAGTTTGGAAACTTGGTTGTGAGTCATTGTGAAAGAGTGAGGCGACCTGAAGGAACTAGTCAATTTAACTGTTCTATGTTTACTTATTCAATAACTAAAAGAGGGAAGGCGGACAGAAATAATTGCTTCTGTAGTTGTCTTATATTTGTTTGATCGCTTACAAGTTAAGTAAAAACATGACTGCGCCAGAATTGAATATATTTTCTGATATTAATTAATGCCAGCAAAAATCAGGATACCTCCTTTGTGACATGATTGAAGGTATCTTGAATTTTAACTATTTTCAGGCATTTACTCATTGCAAAAAGTTACAATGTCGAATGCTTTTGGTTCCAGATTTTTCATTGCTCATATATCTTCTCAAAATACTTATTGTTATTTGGGTTTTGGTAAGATTTTTAGTTTAACATCTTTCAAGAAATGTGCTTTGCTGATAAAAGGCTAATGATGCGAATTTCATCTGTAAATATCCCATCAATCTTCCATCATGATAGGAGAAAGTATAGATTTTCCTCACCATTGAAAATACTCATGAAGTAAAAGTTGTTTGAAAAGATAGTAACTGGTTTGTGTGCATTACTTGAAGGAACCTACTAATTTATTTTTATGCAAATGTTTGCTCAAGTATTTGTTCCTGAATAAAATACATGCATACCACGTGCATGCAGCTATTGTTTCATTAATAATTGGTGTTTCATTAATAATTGGCTATTGTTTTCTAGATGTACCTGTGCTTTCAGGAGGAATTTGACTTTCTCTTGGATTCCAATAGATAATCAACATTGACCTGAATAACCTTGTTTGATTTCAGGAGTATACCTAATCTGACCTAGATGGTTTCGCATTTAACGTACCATTAGTGGGATCATATGAACTTATCAAGTTCAATGTAGCATGTTTTGTCTTTGGCGTTGCACTTTAAGATTATGTTGATTGAGTTGCATTCTAAATCAAGTGTTTGGTTTAGGTGGCTCCACCTCCCCCAATCCCTGGTGCTATGCAGAAGCAGCAGATGTTTGGGATGCCACCAGGGCAACCACCACTTCCAAATCAATCTATGTCTTTGGGTCAAACAGGGCAATCAAAAATTGATCCTAACCAGATTCCCCGCCTTTCCACAAGTTCTAGTGTAATTTTGCATGAGACCCGTCATGACAATCAGGCCAACCCTCCTCCGGTATGTAGCAGTATTGTTATATCTGCATATCCATCATATTTATTTATTGAAATGTTCTGTGACTTTTTCATATTTGTTTAGTATTATGGCCCCTAGTTCACATTACCTGATCTAATTGTGAACTGAGTGATATATTTGCCTATGACATACCATGTTAACATGTTTAGGGTGTGTCTCTTTCCTGATTCTTAATTTTATCTTTTATTCTTAAGCCTGCAACAAGTGATTATATAGTCAAAGACACTGGGAATTGCAGTCCACGTTACATAAGGTGTACCATAAACCAGGTCAGATATCTAATTGCATCAATATTTATTTAAAGTTATTTTTTAGCCATTGGTGTTTATTTTCTGTTATAATTTTGATCTTTTTATCAGTTTCCTCATGACAAATTTTAGTTGGGACTTTTCCCTTGAGTTTTAGATTGCAATTAACAATAGATGCTTTTGTTTATTTTATTAGATTCCATGTACTGTAGATCTTCTGTCGACATCTGCAATGCAGTTGGCGTTATTGGTCCAGCCTTTAGCTCTTCCACATCCGTCTGAGGAGCCCATCCAAGTAATGTCAAATATCAATTTTTTTCTTAATAATTTCCACTTCATTTTTGGCTTTTCATTCTTTACCTATGTATTTTATGTTGTGGCCTGATATTTCATGAAGACATTTGCTTTCTCTAATGATGTCCATGTTAGGATCATTATATCACCAGCTAAAAAACTATTATGCACACCATGTGTTCTTTCCATTCCTAAATTCATGCTCAAGTCTGTGTTAAGGCAATATAAGATGGTCACTATATTTGATGTTTGCCCATTGTTTTATGCTTGAATTCTACTTTATCCAGTGTGTTTTTATCTCTCTCTTGAAACACATTTCTTATGGTTGAATGTTTTCCTGAGGAGGTAAGCTATGCTTTTAATAGATCCAACCGTCCAAGGAGATTGAATGTTTTGGTTTACCTTTAAGCAGTGTTTCTAGAGAAGCATTGACCAAATTGGATATGATGTTTAGGAATTAGAGATGTGCAAAGCTAATTCGGGAACATTGGTTGATAACAGGAATTACTGGAA
>NC_026147.1:12698040-12738994 GCF_000512975.1 Sesamum indicum
TATGTCTGATTGATAAATCATGATGCTTCCTGTCCAATTCCTATTAATAATACAAGATGTTAGTGTCTTTTACCTAGCCCCACACATGTTTTTGATCCTTGTATTGGGGCCTCTTTGTACTTACGTCGGCCTGAAATTTGACTAGCGTGATATTCCTAATGATGAACGTCCCAAAGTGGGTTAGACTGGCTGTTTAACATGGTCATAAACCTCTTTCTGGGTCAATTGGTAGGAAATGATTGTTTTTTGGTCAGACCTGGTCAAAAGCAGTGCTAAGCGGGTAACAACTAGTAAAACGGTTGATCAGTGATCGCCGAGAACCATTTCAGCATGCTGACTCTTTGTTTGCTGCAGTACTTATGGGTTTCGTAGTTGGTCAATATCTAGCTCCGTAATGCTTATTAGAGCTCAGTATTGTTTTACAAATGGACACCTCAACTTGTTATTGCGAAAGCTGGGTGTTTGATAAATGCAAGTTTTGGTTGCAGATCTACTTAATTGAAATTAAAGGAGTTGAAATGATGGGAATTACAGAAGCAAACTAAGCAATTTCAAATGGGTTCTCTGAACAATAATGCAGAGAGATGGCAGTGAGATTTATGGGTTGTCTCAAAGCAATTTGAACTCCAATTTATTAATTTGAGGCCTTCAATTTTCATGTATCAGCTTCATGAAGTAGAGGACTTGTATAGTAAAGATTATTGCTAAAAATAGCCGGTGCCGGATAAAAAACTGGTAAAATGGTTAATTAGTGATCATCGGAAACTTTTTTTTGTCTTCTAGTATACCTCTGGGTTTCTTTTACGGCAAGTTAAAAGAGGGTTGTCTTTCGTCCTTCCTCATTCCCTTTACTCTCCCTCGTACTTTTTTGGCTATTCTTACTTAGTTAATATTTCAATAATGCTTATTAAAGCAGGGTATTGTTTTAGAAATGAATAGCTGAACTTTGTTCTTTTTCAAAGTGGGGTCTATGATAAATGCAAGTTTTGTTGCAGAGCTACTCAATATAAATTAAAGGAGTTGAAATGATTTATTACACAAGCAAATTAAGCAATTTCAAATGGGTTTTCTGAACATTAATGCAAAGAGATGGCAATGAGATTTATGGGTGGTCTTCCAAGCAATTGCAACTGCATTTTCTTAACTTGAAGCCTTCACTTACATGGTATATTAACTGAATCAGCTTTCATGAAGTGGAATGACTATATTACAAAAATTTCGCCTGAAGAGAAATTGTCATCTCAAAGGCTGGGTGGATTAGTCTTTCAAGTTTGTTGAATTGGTTAATGGATTATGGATGTTTTCGTATACTTGTTGGTTAGTTAGCGGACTAAAGTTCTTATTGCGTTATGTTTATCATTTATATTCTGATGAACACTTGGAAAAAGTGATGAGAAAATGGCCTATATTCTCTTAATTTTACTATTAGTTGCAATGTTATAGATATAAATTAATTATTTTTACATATGGTGATCTTACCAGTTTAACCAATGGTTAGATAAATTTAATCAATCGAACTAGTAAACCAGTAAGCATTCCCATTACTTAGCCATCCGATTTCAAAAGAGGTTATTCTGATTGTATAATGCAATGTGTTGACTTTGCTGAAAGTTCTTCCATTACTGCTAACTTCCACCTAATGCAGTCATTGGACCATTGCCACATCTGATACTCAGTGTCAGCCAGATCAAGTTCTTTTAAGTAAGAGTACCTTTTATACAGTAATTTGTCAGTTGAGGAAATGGAATATTGTTTGTGCTCTTCAGGAAAAGGAAATAGGAGCATTTTGATCTTGGGAAGAGAGAGCAACTAGGATTAGGTGATATTTGGTGAACTTATAGACTTTTTACAATTATCACCTAAACTAATGGTTGTTAGTTTGTTTATGATACGACTTCATGTTTAACTGTGAGATCATCCAGATTTATTTCATGGGCACTTGACTATTTATTAGGGTAATATAGTGATTGACTCTTTTGATGTGAATTGTTACTACGCCTGTTAGGTTGTCGATTTTGGGGAAAGCGGTCCTGTTCGGTGTTCTCGTTGCAAAGGTTACATTAATCCTTTCATGAAGTTTATTGATCAAGGCCGACGCTTCATTTGTAACTTTTGTGGTAAGGTTAACTTTTTCGCTGAATGTCTGTGTAATAATTAGTTAGTTATCATTGTGCTGTCTTGTTGGAATAAGGAAATAGTTGATTATGGCTGCTATTTAATATCCATTAGATGCTGTTAATGCATTTGCATAGTTAGAAACACTTGAAAAAGAGATCTGAATATCAAAACCAGTCTGTCAGTCCGAACTAAGCCTCAAATCCATGACCATCGAATTCGATGCTGTCTGTTCGTCATTATAGGATCACATGTGATCAATTACTGCATTTATTTTTGTATCATATCTTCCGTGAATTTGTTGCCCTATTTTAACTGTTGGTCTCATATAGCATATGAAGTTATCAAACTATTGGTCCACACTTCTTAAATTGTCATTCGCAGGGTTTACGGATGAAACTCCACGTGATTATCACTGCAACTTAGGTCCGGATGGTCGACGCAGAGATGCTGATGAAAGGCCTGAACTATGCAGGGGAACTGTTGAATTTATTGCTTCTAAGGAATACATGGTTAGTACCACATGGTGATGAAAGTTAATGTTACAAGGAAATGGGGGGTTTAACATTTTAGTTTGGTTTAATGTTTGGAGAATAGTTTGTATTTTAAATCAAAGTGACCTGGAAGATTCATTTGATAGAAGGCCTTTTTGGATGTAAGATTTATATTATTGGTATCCGACAGCATCTAAAGGTTCTTCATGATAGGTAATGCTACTTAATTTAACATATATTTGGATGCCTTTCTGGAAAAACAATGCCGAAAAGCTTCATCCAGTCTTGGGGCTGAGCTACTAAACAAATCCTTCTGAAATATTTGTTTTGGACTAGAGATATGAGTTGACATATTTTGTTAATAATATATGTGAATATGTGATATTATATACTCTGTATGGGTTTTAAGTTGAACGGAATTATGATGAATATGAGGTAGATCAATCAACATGATAAATTTTCATTGGTACCCATCTTTGTCTTTGCAAATCTGAATTCTGGTATTTCTCAATTACATAGCTAGTTATTTGTATGAATGTTGTAAGCGTGTGGGTACTCAGGATAGCTTGGCCTTCCTGTTGTGGTTTCATCTGGTGCTGGATATAATATATTTACTTTAGTCTCGCATTTAAACTTTGCTGAGATCCTCCAAGGCCCTTTTTTCTGTATCTGGGTGATCAAGTGTTATTAATCATTCTTAAGGTGTTTGTCATTTGCATCCATGTGCCCTATGTGTCAGGTGCGAGATCCAATGCCCGCAGTATTTTTCTTCCTTATTGATGTATCAATGAATGCCATACAAACTGGCGCGACTGCAGCAGCATGCAGTGCAATCAGCCAAGTAATATCGGATCTTCCTGTAAGTTCATGGATGTATTCTTCATGCATTAACATTTATCTTGAGCACTCTCTATAAAGTTTCTGATGATTGATGAGTCTAATTGCTGTAGTATTTTTTCCTTAAAGTTGATGTTAAGATTGAATTCTCGTCTAAGCTTTTGAAATTAATAGTTGCAATTCTTGAAAGGAAAAATTTCGCGCTTTTAGCATATGATAGTTATGGGTTGAGTTGTCCTTGTGGTAGGCCTCAACATGCTTTTCTTGAATTTCTTTATACTGTTGCCGTTTTCCAATCAACAGAGCAGATGCCAAGTATTTTCTCATATAGAATTTTCGAGGACATCTATAAGATTTATGGATTTGCAAGAGCTATAGAACCATTGATTAATCTTTAAGGCATGTGACATCATTACTTCAGTAACCATTTCAAGATAACTCTCTGGCTGCATAAACCTTTGTTTTCCACTCAGGAAGGAGGACAAGAATGATCTTTTGAATATCGGTTCCTAGAGAAAGAGCAAGCTTACATGGTTGGTTTTTTTCTGCAGGAGGGTCCTCGAACTATGGTGGGCATTGCTACATTTGACTCTACCATTCACTTCTACAACTTAAAACGTGCACTACAGCAGGTTGGTGGAGAGTCGCCCTTTTGGTCATCAATTGACATATTACGTGTCCTTGAAACATTTAGGTTCTTTTACCTTGGGCCAATATGTTATAACAATTATACTCATTGTTATTTCATTTCTGAGATGGTCTTTAACTTTCCTGATGTGGAAGTCCTTAGACTGATCATGTTGATCACCTCATCCCTGGAGCCAGATAATGGCTTCCATCAGTATAGAACGAATGTTGCTGCAATATTTGCTAAACTTTATTTTGTTTGGTTTGTTGCAGCCATTGATGCTTATAGTTCCTGACGTACAAGATGTCTACACTCCTCTTGAAAGTGATGTTATAGTACAACTTGCTGAGGTGAGGTGTTATTCTGTTAATTGTAGGTTTTACCTGTGTGCAAAATAATTTAGTTATATGTTTGCTGTATCTCAAGCCCCCTTATGTTATAATTTTGCCAAGTGGTTGAGAATAACTTTGGTAAATGCAGTGCCGTCAACATTTGGAGATATTGCTGGAAAGCATTCCTACAATGTTTCAGAATAATAGAATTGCTGATTCAGCTTTTGGTGCCGCAGTAAAGGTTCGGTACCATGATACTTAACACTTGCTTATATCATGTGAACAACTCTAAGCACTCAGTTAGTGGAGTTTCACTTGGGTAGGGGAAGTATTTAGTGAATCTTATTAAAAAAATTATCCATAATTAGGGTATATACTCTTTCTAGGACTGTGAAACGTTCATAATATCTTCTTCAGCCCAAAGATTTCAGGACTAGTCATGGTAAGACAAGTAGCAGTTAAGGAGAAATCTTGGAACTTCTGGCATAGCATATTTCTCTAGGAATCCGTCAGGAGGAAGAATCAATTTTAAGCCACTACTTCTGAGAACTTATGGCGATACATGCCGTTTCATTATAATTTTGGCATGACTTAAGCATGTGAATTGTATTAATTCTTAGTTGTGCCTTGTTCTTCTTTCTCTCCTTAGGCTGCTTTCTTGGCGATGAAAAATACTGGTGGCAAACTTCTTGTTTTCCAATCCGGTAAGCAAGCAAGTTTTCTTTCATATGTAACATACTCATACATGTTTTCGAGCATATTTAAACTGTAAAAATCATCTTGTTGAACTTGTTTGTGTTCTATTTAACAATTATTATTTTCATGCATCGATCAAATTCTGTTAGATTGTTCTACATATGAGACTAGTTGGATAAACAATCCTGTATCTTCTGACCGTGTGTGTGTTTCTCTCTCTCTCTCTCTATATATATATATATGTATAGGTATTACAAATTTTCTCTTGAATTTCTTAGTGCCTTGTTTCCATATTAGGCTTTCCATGCTGTATATTGCTCCTCTGTGACACTTGGTTTTTGATGTTATAGTATTGCCTTCAACTGGCATTGGATCCCTTTCTGCAAGAGAAGCAGAAGGCAGAAGTAATATATCAGCAGGTGAAAAGGTATACATGCCCTATATAGATTTGTTTTTATTTCACGCTGTGCTTATCTATCGAGAATTTTCCATATGAATTTATACATGAACCTACATGTATGTATATCGATATATGTGCATGTGTGTGTTGAGGCGGGAGGGGGAAAAGACCCTCACACTACCAGGATTGAGACAGACGGGATTAATGTAATTTCAAATTTTTGTGCTCCGAAGAAAGAAAGTTCTTTGAAAAGTTGGCTAGCTAATCTCTTTAAATTCTAGTTGAACCACACTGTTGTCTAAGTCTCTCTGAGTTCTGTGAATCGTATTAATGCACTATTATTTGCCATGTAATGAGGATTCTGGTGAGCATATATTTTGTTTTGTCATCCTTTCTGGACAGTCACTAAGAGGAGTTGTTCCATCAAATTTAGATATATGTTCTTTCTTTTAGATTTGAAAAAACTACTTCAAGTTTTTTCTTTCATATACTTCAGAAAGTATATGGGTAATTGAAAATTAACAAGAACAAAAGTTTCTAGGAATACTTGAAAAGTTAGTGTTACCTCATCCAAGCTTGCTTTCTTTACGTCTCTTTATCGAAGTCAAAACTCTTTTTTCATTTTTGACACATACATATTTATTCATTTTTTATACATACATATTGCGCAAGCATATATGTATGTAATATATAATTATATGAATGCTTCTAGAACATGAAAAAATCTATATATATACACATATATATATTTATATAATGTTTCGGAGAGTTGTCTACGAGCTGTGCCCCAAATTTTTAAGAAATGACATGCCAAGTTTGTTGTGTCCCTGCTGCCATCTTTAAGTTCATGAACCATAGAAACCACCAGATACTAAATGTTCAATTAATTGCATTAAACTTGGATTTCAGGAAGCTCACAAACTACTCCAACCTGTGGACAAAACGCTAAAAACCATGGCCATTGAATTTGCAGAGTACCAGGTGAACTTTATATTCACTCCGAACTACATGATGCTTGTTCATTGCTTTTGTTTCAACTTTGGATCAATTCAATTTATGTTCTTGCCATTTATTAATTATTTCTAAACACTTTCAGGTCTGTGTTGACTTGTTCATTACCACTCAAACATATGTGGATATTGCTTCTCTCTCTGTTGTACCAAAGACTACTGGGGGCCAGGTATACTAAATATTTGGATTCTTTAGGCGTATAGTATTGTGAGTGATTATATCATATTTTGTGATCGTATCATCTATAATCCAATATGAATTTTTTACGCCCTCTCAAACCATTTATTTAGTTTTCTACAAGCCTGAGATGCATATAGAATAGTTTTTCATAATTTTAAAAGCTCTGCATATTAAAGGCTTTCTTTTCTCTCCAGGTGTACTATTATTATCCCTTTTCAGCTCTTTCTGATGCTGCTAAGCTTTACAATGATCTTCGATGGAATGTCATGAGGCCACAAGGATTTGAGGCCGTGATGCGTGTTAGATGCAGCCAGGTGACTTCTAGTTGTTTGGATTTCTTTGCTTGTTATTTGTGTGAAGATCACAAAATTTCTTCAGGGCATAACTGAGTGTTTGGCCAGTGAAGATGAACATTTTGTATTATCTTACCAGGGTATTCAAGTTCAGGAATATTCTGGGAACTTCTGTAAGCGCATTCCAACAGATGTGGATCTACCTGCAGTATGCCCCTCTTTCGCTTCCTCATACACAAACATAATATATATATATATATATGTATATGCATCTCCATTTATAAAATTATTTTTCTAATTACTAATCTTGTATTTATTAACAAGATAGATCAAGATATTAGAAACAGAACTTTTTGGATCCCTGAACTCGCCGATTGGCACGTCTTGCCTATACAGCAACTTTTTGATGTCTCACATATCTGTCCATCTGATCGCTGAAAATAATTTTGAAATTTCTGTATCTCCTACTTTGCATTTGTTCACTGCTTTGTATTCAATAAAGAAAATGATTTATTTCCTTGTTACCTTCTATCTATTGTTTATGCCACATATTGGATACGATTATTAGCCATACGGAGTTTAGTCCTGTATATTATTATTGTTGTAGTTACAACCACACTGGGATTTTCTAAAATTTTTCTCATTCTGACTTCTGTCTGCCTCTCTCTCTATAATGTTCTCATTGCACAAGAGCTGCATATAACCTTGTTCCTTGTAAATTCTTCTCTTGCTTTATTTAATAAGATTTATCCACTTACAAATAGGGAACTTTTAATGCATTTACATGTGTATCTTTTCCAATTCATGTTTACTTGTGGCACTGACTTTTCGTCTTCAATGAATCTTCCTTTTTCTAGATTGACTGTGACAAGACAATAATGGTGTCCCTAAAACATGATGATAAGTTGCAGGAAGGATCAGAATGTGCTTTTCAGGTATAATTATAATTGGCTGCAGTAATATCATCTGTTCGGAAAATTATATTTGTATCATCTATGGAAATTTTCTTGTTATTTTCACAGGGAAAACGAGATTTTTTCTATTGATTTTTCTTCTTTCTGTATGTTGGAGAAGTTGTTGGTCATCTAATCACTTAACATGTTTATGTTCTCTAGTGTGCTCTTCTTTACACCACTGTATATGGCCAAAGGAGAATCCGAGTTTCAACCTTGTCTTTACCCTGCACCAACATGTTGAGTAATCTATTCCGATCTGCTGACTTAGATACCCAATTTGCTTGTATCTTGAAGCAAGGTACTTCGCTGTTATAATTTTGTTGGACTTCTGCCTTTTCAATTTGTCCCTTGCTGGTGTCTCTCTGTGCTTGTTTGTACCTATAGCAAATAGAATTTGGTCTCTGCTATATCCTTCCTTCCTCCTGAATCTTCTCTGTTTTTTCAGTTGTATTGCATCTGGTTATTGCATTGAGCTGCTCTACAATGGAAACTTTTGTTTGGCTCATATGTTATATGTGGCAGTATTAGTGTACTCACTCTGATACTCTGATTTTCTTGCAACAGCGGCTAATGAAATTCCATCAGGTCCTCTTGCTCAAGTCAGAGATCAAGCTACGAATGCTTGCATCAACGTTTTATATTCATACAGGAAGTTCTGCGCTACAGTATCATCTTCTGGTCAACTTATTCTGCCTGAAGCACTTAAATTGTTGCCTTTATATACACTCGGTACGGTTCATATACTTAGAATGATTTCATTGTTTTTTCTCTTTTAACTCGAGCTGCTTCTTCCAAATAACTGATTCTTTTGAGTTTGTAGGAGAAACCATGGATAGCTTGATTCTGTTTATGGTAACTCAAACAGTGTATTTTATCCTAAAATTTTGAAAACAAATACGGGTTGTTTCTATCTCATTAGTTGTTTGACGCCCTTTATATGCGACCACGAAATAGGTTAAAAGAAAAGACATTCTACTAATTGAGAACAGAGGATAATGAGTGTGGATGATCAAATGCCACATCACAATGACATGAACCACTTTCCATATTTACTAGCATACAGCAGTAGGATTTCATATGAAGATTCTATTGATTTCTGATGGATATCTTCATACGTGTCAGAGAGCCTACTTTATTTTCATGTCGCTGTACTTGTATTGACCTGAATTATGTACTGAGAGAGCCTTATCTTATTTTCATGTTGCTGTACTTGTATTAATCTGACTTATTTATTGTTGTAGTCCTCCTTTTGGGTTCTTTTCTCATATCATATGTAGCATTTTGCTTTGTGACCGTTCCGTTTTTCATTTGTCAGCTTTACTCAAGAGCAATGGACTGCGTACTGATGGGAGAATTGATGATAGGTCCTTTTGGATGAATTATGTTTCCCCTTTACCTACTCCTTTGGTAATCCCATTGGTTTACCCTAGGATGATAGCCATTCATGAACTTGATGAGAAGGTATGAAGTTTTTCCGATAGATGGTGTCATTATTGTTTTAAGGGTATGCTTATCTCATAGTTTAATGTTGAAATGTCAGGAGTTGGAATTGGATGATTCCATTATCCCTACTTCTATTCCCCTTTCCAGCGAGCACGTTTCTGATGATGGAATATATCTACTTGAGAATGGACAAGACTGTTTGATTTATGTTGGTACCTCTGTTCAGCAAAATGTTCTGCAACAGTTATTTGGCATTTCATCAGTTGAAGAAATTTCGAATCAGGTATTTTTTGACATGCTTGACAGTTAGATATTCTCATTTTAAAATGTTAAAACTCATTTATTATCATAGTGCACTATGGGAGCACATGAATTGGATTATCGCCCGGCCAAGAGTCTAAATCTAGGATTTCTACTTTTGGAAAAGGTTAAACTGATATCTTATACATCTTGCATGCAGTAATTCATGCGGAATAAATTTAATTTTCAGTGTTTCAATCTTAATAGCATTCTCCATGTTTTCTAATTTTTTGATTTTATCTTTGCAGCTCTTTGTTTGTTTTGTATATTTAATTTCCTGGACCAAAAGAACATGTTACTTGCAACAGTAAATTCATTGGCAGTATAGATTTTCAGAAATCTATTGTTGCAAAGAAATAACATTTTATGGCTTTTTTTTCACATTTCAGTTTATTTTGGAGCAATATGACAATCCGTTGTCGGAGAAGTTGAATGCTATTGTAAATGAAATAAGGCGCCAACGATGTTCCTACCTACGGTAACCATCATTCTTTATTCTTTCTTGTGGCATGATAACAAAAACTTCTTGAGTGACATGCCAAACTATCTTCGTGCACTTTTTCACTTCTCTTTCTTATTTGCAGCTTGAAATTGTGCAAGAAGGGAGATTCATCAGGTTAGTGAATGCGAGATTCTTTTTAGTGAATCTTACTTGTTGTTTTGGAAAATTGTTATTGTTATACTTATTCATCAGCAGCTGCCGTGTAATAAGAGGGGTGGTTCTCAACATCTTGTTGCTATTGCTGTTGTTATCAATGACTATTATTTGGCCTTTACAATTTGCTCTTTACAGATTCTTTTCCTTTTTGTTTCCTTACTATCTACATCATTAATTTCAGGGATGATGTTTTTCTCTTACATGGTAGAAGACAAGACACCTAGTGGGCTCTCTTACGTCGAGTACCTAATACATATTCATAGGCAGATTCAAAGTAAAATGACTTGAAGATACACACACAAATTTTGTTAGAAGTTGTGATTACCTTAGAGGAACAACTCATGACATGAAGCTGGCAGGATGGAGATTTGTGCTATATGTCCACTTTTATGAAGGTCTTAATGGATATGTTGAGTTTTTACTTTACCTTTTCTTGTTTCTTTCCCTTACTTTTGGGGCTTTAATTTTTTCAGAAGGAAGGGGATTGATGGGCTACCATATAGAGGGTGAATGATAGTAATAATCTTACAAGGTTTTGCATTTGTGTAGTTCACATCTATTTTTAGCACAATCTTTTTCAATGTAAACTTGAAATGTACAAACAAGGTTGTCTTAGAGATGGACCTGACCATACATTGTACTTATTGCAATGAAGACATCAAATTTAATTAGGATTCTGTACCGTTCTCATTGATCTATTCTCTCCTTTTTCCATATATATTATATTTATCAGAGCAATGATTCTCTTGACTAACAGAAAAAAATAAAAATTTGCAATTGAAACACATTTCAATACGTTAATCTTAGATATTTAAGGGCAACTATTAATATGATTAATCTATATTATTTATATTGTTCGACCCTATAGTGAAGAAATGAACATTTCTCTGAATTTTAAGGTTTGATACAATTGCAAAGTTTTGTCTCATTTGATAAATTATTCATGCCCTCTAATAATTACATTCGTCCAACCGTTTCATTATGTTAGTTTTCTTTAGAGTTTATTCAAATTTTGTATTGAATTGTCCAAAATATCATTTTGAGCCTTGAATTATAATGCTACATATTTTTTAGAATTTGTACATTTTTTTATTTATAATAACATTCGTTTGACCTAGAATTTTACATTTTTTTAGGGATCATTATACCGTCTTTTCTTAAAGTTTGGTATAATTACAAGTAGACCCCTTACAATTTGAAAAATTACATCTAGAATTTTGATATTTATTTTTGTCTAACAAATAGATTCATGTATTTGTCAAAATTCACCGAATAGGCTGATATTAGAAAAAAAAAAAAAGAATTGAATGAAAATTCGTATTTACCCCTGTTCGACTTATTATTGATTTATTTCAAATCAAATAATTTTGTTTCTAACTAAACTACCCTTAGAGGGCTGAAAATACATATCCTGACATGCATTAGCGTGTGAAGTGTATAAGGATAGTTTGGTTAAAAAATATTAATGTTTGACTTGTAATAAATCAGTTATAAGTCAATTGGGAGTAAATATGCATTGTTATTCAATTTTTTTTGTTAATATCAGCAAATTCGATGAATCTTTATTAAATAGAGAGATCTATTTATTAAATAGAGATAAACGTCAAGGGTTTAGATGTAATTTCTTAAACTGCAGGAGGCTTATGTATAATTATACCAAATCTCAGAAAGGTGGTGTAATTTCCCCCCCCCCCCCTTTATAACATTCATCCAACATTAGATATTTTTTTAAAATTAAAATTTCAGCAAGGTAGAGTTGATATTTTCACCATACTATACAAAGGTTACGTAACTCCACCACATAGTAGGGTATTAATAATTTCTCAAACTAATTAGAGCACTAACGCAGTCTAGGGATTCTAATTATACTCATGCATCATGAGCTTCCATAAGGCAATTTCTGTGAGTCAGTTCAATGAACTTGACAACTCCTTGTCAAACATCTACTAAGATGTTTACGTCTGTCATTAATAATATGACACTCATCGTATGAGTGTCGCATTTAGGATAAGTCTCTATAGAATCTTTTAATGCCCTTTCTGAAGGGTTTTCGAATTAGATCAATCATTTGAAGTTGATTTTATGATTGTCATCAAATGCACAACCTAACTTTATTGATTTGTGTGATATAAGGGTTTTATTCATAGCATACAATAATATAAGAGTTTCTAATGAGGCCTCGACTTCCATACTTGCATAATAGTCTCGTTGTTATCAAGATATAACCAGGAAGCCGACAGTGTTAGGTGCTACACCCAACCTTTTTGATGTGGTTTCCATCCAAACAACCTCTTTGCAGCTTCAAAGAATTGCAATAATTTCGACTTGTATCATGATGACGATGTCATATCTCATTAAGAACTCTTTCTAAGAGTGCAGTGACCATCACTTGCTAACGCCTTATAATGCCTCTTAATCATATTAAAACATCAATGAGAATATATTTTAATAAGATTTATTTTATATTATATTGTGATGTGAGATTACTATATTTTCAATAAAACTATGTATAAATAAATATATTTTCACCCTCGAAAACTCAAAACGGAAAATGAAAACATAAACAAAGAGATAAAGTCTTGTCTTTTTCAGAATAGTGTGGTGCATGGTAGATAAATTTGATTCCATTAATTTCCACTGAAAATAGATGGAGCATTTAATACCTAAATATTAAAACAATTAGGCTGCGTGACAAAGTGGGAAGAGATAAATGCAGGAAAAAAAATTAAAAAAAAAATACTAATTTATATCTAATTTGGCCAATTCCATAAATTACATACATCTGATTAAGTCATATTTTTTTTATACTACTGATATAAATATATTTATATATATATAGAATAATCAAATTGAATTTGGTTAAAAGAAATAAAAATTAATTACACTGACCCCTCTAAAATTCAAAATTACACTTTCTCTAAGAAAAGTTCCAAAATTACTACATCTCTTTTGAAAATTTATTGTTTACGCATGATTTCATTTTGTTAGGATTTGAAGGAAAAATATCGACGAAAGCAAAAAATTATGTATTTTTTTTTTATTTTAACCCTTATTTAATATTCCCATGTAATAATTTTGTGGTTATAAAGAAAAATTATAATGGTGTTAACCTCAATCCACATATATATTACATTTATCTCTTTCTATGTACAAAAGTATACATAGAAATATTAAGTGAGGTTATGTACATTTTTTTTTGTTAGCCTTAGTATTTCTTCGTTTAGACCTTAATGCAAAGGTGTTAAATGTAAAGAAAAAAATTTCAAAGGGAGTGTAGTGTAAATTTAAAACTTCTTTAAATAAAAGTGTAATTTCTCATTTTTATGGGGTTTAAGTGTAATTAACCCAAAAAATAAAGAGAATTAGATAAGAAAAAAAAGCCCAAAATGCTCAGTCCAAGATCAGATCACATGCCGGTATTATAATTTAGTAGTTAAGATTGAGGTCTCATAAATCAATACAATGATATCGAGTTCCACCAGACATGTGGATGTTTATCCACATTATGTGAGTTTATTATAATTTTTAATTATATTAATGTATTAATTTAACTGATGTGTTATAAAATTACACTCAATTTATTAAAATATCGATGAAATCATATAAGTGGCATTCCTATCTTATCTAAAAATAAATAAAGATCAGATCACATGTGGGGTATTCCAGTAATTTTCATTATACTACTACTCTATGGTTCCCGGCTGTCCCAACTGAAACGGTAAGCCATGTGATGTTGTTAATTGAAGTCGCCATCACTACATAGGCTATAGAATGTGCCTAGGAACCCACGCTTTTGATAATGCCACGCTAATTTCTATAATTCCAGAACAATTTTAGTTAAATGGACAAGACTATCCCCTTTAGTATCAACTGCTATTAGCTTTCGTTCTCCAATTGTTTAGTTGTTTGTGGCATGCTATTCTTGCGTCGTATAATAAATAATTTTTTACGTTTTAAAATATATTATAAATAAGTGTAATATATATAAAACAACATATTACATTAAAAAAAGAAAAGAAATAAATAAAATAACCAACTTAAAGGTATTATCGACACAACCAATAAACCAGTACAATAATATCGCAAACAGTCATTTGTGAGTATAAACAGGTATATAAACTAGCCTCGACCTTCCATTGTTATAGTTTCTTCAGTTGAAATTATTTTTTTATAAATATATTAATTATTCATTATATCCATTATCGAAATCCAATCACCATTCAACCACATACTAAAAACAAATATTCTACATTTTCTTTTTTACAAAAAATAATATTTAAAATTATAACATTACTCGAGAAAAATTGAGATATACCCTTTCAAAGATCTTATTTATTTATTTTTTTAAATAATAAATAATTTCTTATGATTATCACACAAATTTAAATCATTTCTTCGATTAAAAATCAATAATTAAAATATTCGATACGATGCTACTTTGTATCTCATTTAACATTCTTATGTATGTTTCTCTACTTATATAGTGATGGTAAATTATTTTTTTTATAAATACAAAATTATTATATGAAAATATTAAATAATGAGTAATATTAAAAATTTATGTAATTCTTTTATAAATATCAGTATTTTTTATCCGAACTATAAACAAAAGAGAATTATGTGTAAAAGATGAATTTTTTGAAGAATATAAGTGTAATAAAGAGTGTCATTTGATATTTTAAGAGGGTTCTAATAATTAGTCCTTTTTAATTTGGAATGCAGGGCAAATTAGGTAGTTCGCGGAATTCGCTGTGGCAACAGTAATTGCTGCTCTGGCGACACTGACACACTTAGAGATTTGACAAAATTCTCCGGCCGTCCAAACAAATTCAAAAACCCCCAAAATTCTGCGTATGAAAATCACTTTCACACTGGTGAAGGTTAGGGAGATGGCAGTGGCATGCATGCACATATAGATACAACACCTGTCAGAACCGTACGCACACATCTATATATGTACATACATCTACCCTCTTTCTCTCTCTAGCGTTCTGTTCCCCCTTCGTTTGGTCCGTCTTGAATTCCCTACAAGACTCTAATGTTGGACGATACCGTGTATGCATCTGTTGCGGGAGTGGGTAGAAGCTTCTTCCCTTCTAGGCTGTAGCTTTAGTTCCGTGTATACATTTGTTGCGGGATCAAGAAGAGTTGGGTGGTTGTCCAAAGGACCAAAGCTATCTCCGCCTTTCTTGGCTTGTGCTTAATCTTACCAAGATTTCTTATTTTCTTGTATAGTATGATCTATGGATGCTTTATCCATCAGTTCTCTGCCCATTTCCTATGATTTTCGAGTAAGTTCACTGAACCCTTTTCTCGTCTGGCTTCTTTCCTTTGCCTTTCTGGTATTAGCTTGTCTTGTTCAAAATTTGCTTTGTGCTTGGTTCTTGTTTTCTCTTGTTGGGTGTTTTCTTTACTGATTTCGAGACGCCAATTTCTGTGTTCATTTGTGAGAAATTACTGTGATATGAAGAAGAACAAGGGAGTAAGTTCAATCGCTTTTATCTTTTTGTCAGTTTGTTGATAACTAGAATTTATGGGTTCTTATCTTTTTGTTGAAGTGCATTTATTTCTCTGATATGGCTCAGGAATACTGCTGATATGGAGGATTATTTTCTAGCTTATTCAATAAAGGATGACACAAAGCAATAATCATTAATACATAATTATCAGCATTCTTGAGAAATCTGGTCAGGGATCCTGGTAAATTGATTTGGTTCAAGCCTCCTTTGTTCTGTAAGCTAGATTTAGGGGTTGTTTAGTGTTGAATTTTCAGCAACAGATAGCAGGATAACCCGAAAACTTTCCGGTGGAGTTTATCCCGAGTCGATCTGTTCGCCATATGAACCGATTTCTGGTTGGGGTTCGCACCTTTTTTGTCTTTTGTTTTCTGTTTTGTAAATTACTAGCAAAGTCTAATAGCTGAAAATTTGTATTTCTGCTGTGGGACTTAGCTTAAGTTGCGGAGGCTAAGGTCTGTTCTGATTTTGAGTTTATCTGCCAAGGTGTTAGTATAACACTCCTATTGGTTATTTATTTATGATGCATTACATGGTTTGTATATTCATCGGTTGTGGTGATACTAAAATGCCTTGTTTGTTTATTCTTACCATCTTTCAGGCAGGTGAGGTTGGATTTGGGATATCATATTCCTTTTATCAGATTTGATATATTAAGAAATTAAGTTTTATATGATTAAGGTACAATATGCGAGGGATATGATTTGAAAATACATTATGATATTGGGTTCAGAGTGATTTTCTCCACTGATCAGATTTGTAGTAATCTTTCACTTACCTATATATATAATACACACACACACACATATATATAGGTGATTATTGTAGTTCAAACTCAAGAGAGAATAATCACGGCAGTTGTTTGCAGATGTAGGATGAATGGCCACCACGTAATTCTTATCTGTTCTTATAAAGTGAGTAGACCACCTTGCTAAATGGAAATTGTCTTTATAAATTTTGTTATATGACTATCAATGAGCAAATCCGATGGCCGAGGTTTCTCATATTCTCTCTTACTAATTAGGAATATCATCAGCTCCAGGTATAATCCATACTTTATGGGATTTCTCTGTGTGCAGAGGTCCATCTATTGTCTTGGGGGACACGACATGAAGTCCTCCCTTCTTCTTCGCAATTAATTTTACCATTTATCTTGGTTAGAAGAAGTGAGCTATGAATGGGGCTTGTTTGTGGTGGCCTAATAATTCTGAAGAAACTAGACTTCTGGATCAAAAGTTTGAGTATAAAAGAATTTGCTCAATCTTCCAGTACTAAGTAATCGTTCAAGACTCAATGCAACATGGTCTTGGCCCTTGGGGAGCAATTTGTGCATTGTGGTCTTATCATAAGATAAGGAAAAAGAAGAAACTCCATGTCTTGTCTTTTTGAGGAAAAATGCTATTCATGCAGGCAGCAAGTATACACTTAAGTATTAAAATTCTTGAGTAATTGCTCTGTCTCTTCATCAGAGAATACTGGTTCTTCACACCAATTACTGAGTGTGCTCTGTCTTTATCTAATCCTTTGAATTGTAAAAATTTGAGAGTCTAGATCTGAATGTATTATGGTTAAGCTGTTTCAGATTTTCGCTTGAAAGCTGTTATAGCATTGCATATTTAGATTGCTACTACACTTGTAGAACACTTACTGACATCAAATTTCTCTTGACCATGGAATGTGCAGAAAGAGACATGGAGGCATACCCTCCTTTTGTCATTTCAAAGCCTTGGAGTGATATATGGTCGCTTGAGCACAGCTCCCTTGTATGTACTTGAATCAATTGATCCAGAGGACATTAGATCTCCCAATGAGATACATGAACTCTTCTCATTTGTTTTCTGGACTTTAACCATCATTCCCTTGCTGAAGTATGCTTGTATTGTACTGAGAGCGGATGATGATGGAGAGGGTAATCATCTTGGTCACTTTTGGGTTAAAGAATATACTAAATTAAAGTTAATCTTGAAAATTGAATCTCATGTGTCCTTGCAGGTGGTCCATTTTCATTATATTCGTTACTATGTAGGCATGCCAGGGTGGGGCTGCTTCCAAGCAATAGAGGTTCAGACAAGATTTTGCATCATGAGAAAGACAGCCCTTCCAAAGGCAAACTGGAAAATAAAGCTAGAAGGGCTATTGAAAAACATAAAAGCTGTCACTATTTACTGTTGTTCCTGGCTTTGCTTGGCGCTTGCATGATATTAAGTGATGCAATTCTTACTCCGGCTATTTCTGGTTTGTTAATACACTTTCTTATCTTCTTGATTGAATAGATTGAGCAATTTAGTCATTGAAATCATTCTAATTTACAAGAGTAGATAGCTAACCTTAATTCTTGTCAAATCCAGTGTTGTCGGCAACATCAGGTCTTGGACGATCATTGGCAACCATCTCAGTTAAATGTAAGAGTTTGTTTCCAGCATATCGAAGGAAAAGTCAGAACTGTTATTTTTCTGAATCATCTTACTGTACAGAAACTAAACGTTGGTTGGCTATGTTTACCAGTTTTCTCTTCAGAAAAAACGAAAGACCATGTGGCAAATGGCTTGAAGAAATGTAAGTTGTAAAATGGATTATACATTACTTTTTAATTAAAAGGTTTCTGGTTCCGCACTTGTTTGTTTCTTAGTACCTTTGTGAATCTATCATGTAATGCCCTTGTGCTTGTTAAACAAGCCTTGCACTAATTTACTTAACTTGATAGGTGTTTTTTTCCAGAGTCTAGTTTAAAAGTTCCGAGATAGTAGACTAAGAGGAGAATACATTTTAATATTGATATTGAAAAAATAATTATACAGTCTTATATTGTTGTCAAAATAAACTGATACATGGAAAGCCACACATGCGGGTGCAAGGTTCAATTCTTAGATCGCGGTGTATCTAATTTGGGCATCACAATTTGCATGTATTCATGTTTCAGTAAGTTTTCCATCTGCATAAATGAATTTGTGCCCTCACTGTTCAGCTTGTTCCATCAATTTTGTAGGCAACAGTTGTAGCAGATCAGTTATTTTTATCTTCAGTAAATTACTGCTATGAGTTATCTCTCAAAGAACTTCCAAGTTTCTACTTTATTGCAGGACGATATATATATATATATATATTCTTAGCATAATTCATCAGTTGTGGGATTCTGATATAAAACTAATTATCATAAAGCCTGCGCCATATAATCTATACACCTCTCAAAATATCAAGTTAATATTTGCAGATGTGCCAACTCCTGCAGCATGTGCGGTATTAGTTTGCCTTTTCACTTTGCAGCATCACGGGACCAAGAGAATCGGGTTCATATTTGCTCCGATTGTCATCATATGGCTTTTCTTCATCAGCGGCTTTGGTCTATACAACATTATTCATTGTGATCCTCAAATCCTCCGTGCAGTCTCCCCTGTATACTTGCTGAGGTTCATGAAGAAAATTAATCTTCGTCACTGGAAACTACTTAGCAGCGTAGTCTTATGCATTGCAGGTTGGTTCAGTCCACTGAAATGAGTGCACTGGTACCTGTTTAAATGTTTTTGCAGTCTTTACCTATCTTTCTCAAAAAGCACTCACAGAATGATGATTTCCTAACTTGTGTGTAACCAGGGTCGGAGGCAATGTTTGCTGATCTCGGTCATTTTTCCAAGAAATCTATTAAGGTAGGAGAGGGTAGGTACCCATATTTAGTCTCTTACAGAATTAGAGTCAGGTATTGCTAGTATCGTTGGCATACTCCATAAATAAATTCTCAAGATATAATATTATGAGTATCTATTAGACTTTTTTCTTTATGGAATTAAGTCTTCTTTAATGATCCAATGTATGTACTGAAATTTCAATATTAAAAGAAAAACTAGATTTGGATAAATTTAATTAGTATGACAGGAGCGGAGAAATCAAATAGAGAGGACAAGAGATAACACTTCAGATAAGGGGAGAGGTGAGAAGAGAGCCAGGGTAGGGCATATCAGATAAAGAGAGAGATGAAGGAGAGAGAATGGAAACAAAATGGATAGAAGAGCTTGATATGTCTTTTCTGCTGGGTTGATTTTTCAACATATTAACAAAAAGGTCGTGGTAGTTTCTTTAAAACCGTCATACTTCAGAAATGATATATAGATATAAATTATTTAGGGGTAAAATGGGGCTGGTTGGGAAATTAAGAAGTGAAATGTTTATGAAGTGATAATATCAATATATAATTCAAACAGAAAGGAAAATCCTAATATTAAAGCAATCAAGGCATCTGGCAAAGGAAAGATATTTAGGTATATCTACGTCCATTACACTTCTGATCACTAATATCAGCAGAAACTGATACTGTTTAAAACTAATTGATACGTCCATTACACTTCTGATCACCAATACTGCAAACAGGAAAACTAAGTTCTTATTTTGACTACTGACTGCTGAAGTATGTGTAGATGAATTTCAGTAAGTGGAAATTACTGAAGATAAAACTCAATAATATATCAAAGTAAGAAACCAAAAAATGCTGGAAAAGACCTACACTTGAGTTGCTATATTTATGCAGACAAGAAATCTCCTTCTTAGTTTGAGATGGTGAAAGATAATATAGCTGATGTATGAACTGTTTCTTTGATGCAGATTACATTTATCTGCTTCATATATCCTGTTCTTCTGTTAACTTATGCTGGACAAGCTGCATTCATGTCAAAATATTTCAGTGCCGCAGATGCTTTCCATCTTAGCGAATCTATACCTAATAGTAAGATCTGTTTTCCTTCACATTTCCTTATATAATGGTAACTGACCTGTGGAGCAAGAGTCCTTACCATAATTTAATTGATTTTCAGAGAATCTTCAGCATGTATTTGCTGTGTTATCACTGTTTGCGTCAGCCGTAGGAAGTCAAGCTACCATTACGGCTGGCTTCTCCATCATAAACCAGTGTCAGGCCCTTGACTGTTTCCCAAGAGTAAAAGTTGTCCATACATCTGAGCAAATACTCGGGCAAGTCTATGTTCCCGATGTGAACTGGCTGTTTATGACTTTGAGCTTAGCAATCACCATTGGTTTGCATGATGTATCACAACTTGCCAAAGCAACAGGTATCATTTTACTACAAATAATCTCCTGATTTGTTGTCGTAATTCTTGAATAAATCACGCTCTCAAAATACAATTACATTCTCAAAGATATCAAATGCGACTTATCTCGCCAGCAGCTATTACTGAGTCATTTGTTAAGAAAACGTCACTTTGGTCTGTCTGATAATTTTAACCTTCTATATGGCAGGTCTAGCTGTAACTTCTGCTATGCTAGTAACAACTTGTTTAATGTCACTTGTAATTGCACTGTACTGGGAGAAGAGCTGGTTTGCATCAGTATGTTTCTTGCTGTTCTTTGGATCGATCGAGGCCATATATCTGTCAACAAGTTTGGTGAGCTTCTTCCGAGGCGCCTGGTGCTTAATCATATTATTTTTGCTCTTCATGACAACCATGGGTGCCTGGCACTACGGCACCCTGAAAAAATATGAATTTGATGTAGAGAACAAGGTTTCAGTAGAGTGGCTGACGGATTACAGCCCAGGTCTCGGGGTCTCCCGGGTGCCAGGCATTGGCTTTGTCTACTCTGATGTTGACACGGGAATTCCTGCATTCTTTTCCCATTTCATCACAAACCTCCCGGCTTTTCATCAAGTGCTGATTTTCGTGTCTTTCAAGTCCTCACCAGTGCCATACATTCCTGAAAATCGTCGATACCTTATTGGCCGGGTCGGCCCCAAAGAGTACAAAATATACCGATGCATAGTTCGTTATGGATACTGTGACAATGTCAGGGACACGGATGACTTTGAGGATCAGATAATAAGCTTGATCGGAGAATTTATCACCAGGGAGGAATACGATTGTGAAGCATTGAGTTCACCAGAAGGAAAGATGATCATCTTGGGAAGCCCAATGGAGGATGGAAACGCTTTGGTCACTGTGGCTGAGACGAGCTCAAGTACATGTACTCCAACCATTAGAGAAAGTGAATCTCAGAGGCATTTGTTAGACATTCCATCAGACAGCGCTAATCCTCCCATCACTAGGAAAAGAGTTCGGTTTACGCTGCCTCCAAAGAGCCCCCAGATGCGGGCATCTGTAAGGGAGGAGCTTCTAGAAATCATCGAGGCAAGGGAAAGTGGAACGGCTTATTTCTTGGGGCAGTCCCATCTGTTAGCAAGGAAGGGATCAAATTTCTTCAAGAAATTCCTGATAATGGCATATGTTTTTCTTGACAAAAACAGCCGGGAGCCTCCGGTGGCGCTGAACATTCCTAATGCTGCTCTGTTAGAAGTTGGGACACTTTATACACTATGAGCTGGTTGTGTACATAGGATGAGATTGTTTCTGCAATCGCCCCATAGTGTTTGGTCAGTTTTTATGGCTTTGTGATAAAATGTAACCAAGTTGAGGTGTCCTATTCAGGGCCCTGAAAAAGTTAATATGACTACATTTAAAGAAACACTTATAAAATCCAAAATTATGATGTCCGGAGTTTACAAGATCTTTGTAAAAAAGTACGGAGTTTCACCTTATTTTTAGAAATTAGACGAACCCCTTCAATGTTGGTAATATTAGTTATAAAATAATAATTGATAACATATTATAAAATTTATGTACTTTAAGAGCTTATTTAGACTTTAAAAATATGTTATAAGATGGATGAGTTTATGAAATGTTTTAAATAAATTTAGCCAAACATGCTACGTTTGTTTATTTCAAGGGATGGGATAAAATTGATATGTGTTCAATTTTTGAATAAATTACAGCCATCTCCCCTGAGGTTTGACATATACAAATATGTTCTCAGTTGGTTCAAAAATTACAAATATTTCCTAATTTTAATATCCGTTTAACAACGAGCTCATTGTATTAATTTTCGTAAGGTTTTTATCCAATTTTTTGTGGTGAACTAAATAATACCCTTTTAGATTAAATTTTAAAATTTTAAATAAGTTTTATAATTTTTCAAAATATTTCTACGGACTAATATTTGCCATGGATTATTTATTTTATCCACCCTCAAATTTTTTTTATATTTTAAGAAAATTCAGCAAGGTAAGATAATAATGTCCACTTTATCATCTAGGGGTTATATAATTATTCCTCATTTGAATGGGATATTAATAATTTTTCAAAGAATAAGAAAGTAATTATAATTATCTCAAATCTCAGGAAAGTTAGCTATAATTTATAAAATGAAGGACATCTCCCATTCTAATCATTCTTATCTAACACACAAGATGATTGTACCATCAAGCTTTCACCTTACGGTAGTTTAGAATCTTAATGGTTACATGAAACAATATAGGCTAACATAGTGACAAAAGTGGTGACATATTCAGTCACTTCTCATATAGGAAGTTGTCTCAAATTACACGTGTTATTAATACATGCCAAGATAAAGTTTATATTCAATTTGGGCATGTCATGCTCTTAACATTATATATACTTGATGCGACCTGTGACTCGATCAATATCTTGTTGGCTTTATAGAAAACTTATGGGATTGTCCTCAAAAGGCACCTGTTTAGGGAGTGGAAGAAAGCATTGGGAGTTACAAGTCACTCAAGTTTTTTGTTTGCAACCAATGCAGGACACTTGCCTACATCATCAACCTCCTAGAAGAGGGGTTTGGGAGGGCCACAAAGTCTCATTCTCACGGACGTCGTCAAAAGATCATGCGACTGCCACACGATCTATGCATCATTGCATGAGGTATTGTCTACTCTAGTTTCGTAAAAATCTTACGGGTTTGTTCTGAAAACATACCTTACTAGAAAAATGAGACATTAGGACATATAAGCCACTCAAACTTTTCATCTACAAATAATATGGGATGCTTACCTACATTAATTCAAGTCTAATTGCCATGCAAGCGAACGACTTGCTCATCACCGGACAATCACCTCAAAATTTATAAACTCACCTCCTGTGAAGTTTGGACATATTTCATATTGAATTAAATATGATTTTTATTTTAGCTTCTTAGTTAAGCAGAACGTAGATTACATATTGACAATCATCACTTTTCAGGTGACTAAATTCGTACCACTCATTTGTACCATGCAATATTTTAATCATTCAGCCCGTTACTGCTTGAACACACATATTTTGCATCAATGGAAGAACATGAAAAGATCAATGTAATGAAAAAGAAACTATTAATTAGATAGGTTTTTATGATCGAAAATTAGTACATTATGATCGATTCGCTTTATTAGATAATAGTGTTATACCCTATTTATGTGAGTATAGTCTAGTCCTATAAAAAAGGAATTCTAATCCCAAAATAATTAAATATGAGAGATTACAAATTTTCTTTCAAGTATAATTATTTAACTTAGAGGAGTAATATTTATCCTAATATACATAAAATATGAAAACTCTATTTAAATATGAACATTAATTAGGTCATGATTGGTCTGGAATCTGTCACACTATCCAATAATTTATTTTTCCAATTATAGAAAAATATAGGTAATAAAACCTGATATTTAGCTAAAGTAAATTTATAAAACGGATCTTGCAATTTTCAATCCACCATTTAATCATAAACATATTATTATAATAATTAGGTACAGATCCACATAGAACAGAACAACACGTAACTACAATTGGGGCAATTATTTTTCAAATCATGAGCGATATAAATGACAAGTCAACTCCCTCGTTAACGGGTCGGGTCGAACCACTGAATTTATTTAAAATCTCTTATTATAATTTCTTATATTTTATTTCAACTTTTAAGAGTTAAAAGATGTTAAAATTTGATTTTAAAAATAAAATTTTAGAATATTTAAATAAATAAATTGTAAGAGCTTATAAAATGGTAGAGTGTTTAGATAATAAACTCTTTATATTTTTAATAATAATAATAATAAAAAAGTATCTAATTGTTAAAATTTAGAGTTATATTAATAAATATATTTACCATAAAAGATACAAATAAAATTAACAAAATTATGATAGTATTTCTCTTTATCCAATATTGAGATTAAAAAGATTAAAAAAAATTATTAAAAATTCTTTTTCTTCAAAAACTTATAAAATTCTAAATATCTTTTTTTTTTTGAAAATTTTATAAGCACTTTTATTAAGAATTTATCCACTAGTGATGAGCCTTAAAACTATGAACCCTTACTCAATTATATATTATAAAGAATTGTGGGTTATGAAAACTCCAATATATTACAAACCAATATAACAACAAATATGAACAAGATAATTGACAAATCTTATAAATACAATAACTAAATAATATCGGTAATAAATTCAAGGACAGAAAATAGAGATAATGGCTTAAGGAGTCAGATCCAGGGAGAAGTCCACAGCCATTTAGACTAGTAACCCCACATGATTGCTATACTCAAAATAGCCACCAAGGCGATCACATAGACCCAAAACAACCACTAAGAAACTTCGTCCAGGAAAGACTACATAGATCGACTCAAATTTTTTCACTCAGAAAACTCAGTTCACAAAGAACCTTTAAATCAAAAGAAGAGAGAAAAAGATAGAGGAGATTTTTTTGTTCTGTTTTTTAACCAAAAAAACGCCAAGGGAATTTATAAGGAACGACCATTGATTATAGTGAGAGAAAGAGAACGACAAAGGGAAAAAACTAGGAGAAATGGGTCGGTGGGGAAGATATCAGAGAGGAGAAGGGAGATGGAGACAAGGAAGCGAGAGTGAGGAAGACTTAGATTAGGGTTACAATCTGCAGAAGCGGAAGAGAAAATATAGCAGTATTTGGGTCGGGTCTAGTAGGGCTGAGCCAATAAATGGGCCATAAATGTGGATGGACAAAGCCTTCCACAGGGTTTGGATGCTATGGGCTTGAGCCTACCAAAATGGTCCTGTTTCATATTTTTTTTCAACAACTTTCAAAAAAATAATTTTAGATTATTTTATAAAACATAAATTTTTAAATATCTTATAACATATCTCGATCGTCTTAAATTTTTGTCAAAGTCTACTATTATTTTTAATTTTTAATTTTTAAAACAATAATTACAGTAAAAAATATATTATTTATACGTACTTTTATTAAAAATATATTAATCTCATTAACTAATTCACATATATTTTTATTTTATACAAAAAAATTGATACAAAATTAAAAATACATGTTTGGCGAAATAAAAACATGAACGAACTAAACAGCTAAGTCCAACCAAACGCCGTGTAGATTGAAAACTTTATATACGCAATTTTCATATCAGTCCAACACTTTCGCTTATAAAACTTCAGATTCCAAGATATTCATTTTCATCCCCATCTGCCACCTCCGAATTTCCCCAAAACCAACCATCAGAACAACAGACACCGGCATTTGATTATGGCGTCGCTTGGATTTACTCGCCAGATCAACAGCTCCGTCGCCGAGTTTCCGGCGACTCGGCCGCGGCGGAGGCAGAGCAGCGGATTCAGCCGTGATCGGGTCGGGTTCAGAGTGTTTGCTCAGGCGGCTGCTGCGGAGCCTGATCTTAGCGTGACGGTGAATGGATTGACGATGCCGAACCCATTTGTTATCGGGTCGGGCCCTCCGGGAACCAACTACACTGTCATGAAGCGGGCCTTTGATGAAGGGTGGGGCGCCGTCATCGCCAAAACGGTAACGTTCTATTTCATAGCTCTTGATTCTCCTTGTCGTTTTGGTGTAACCGGAAATATTTGAAAATGGATGGATCATTAAACAGGGCTTAATTATTAAGTATTATATAACAAACATAATAAAGTAAAAAGAAAATTACTAAAGTAGTTACTCTTATATGTTTGTATGAAATTGAGGTATTCTTTTTAAATAATTACTTAAATTTATAATTATCTTATAAATTAAATAAATGAAAAATTAAATCAAATAAAAATCTATAACTAGAAAAAAATAGTTAAATTATGTAATAAACTTAAATAATAATTTGATTAATAAGCTCACAATAATAAACTAAAAAATACTTAAAATAACCTTTGAAACAAATAAATAAGAGTATTAATATACTAAAAATTTAGAATAGAATAATAAAAATTAAAATTTTAGAGTTACAAAAGTTAAAAAAACCTGCTAATATAGATGAATAAACTAAAACTTACACGCCATGTATAATTAAAACAATAAAAAAGTGGCTCAACATGGTCGGTCCAAGACCAGGCAGTCCTGGGTCCGACCTGACCGGGTGGCTTTTTTATTGGGGCAATCTGGTTCTAGCCAGCCATCCAACCCGTTTACTTTGCATCTTGAACTATAACTCTACGAGTATTTGTGTAAAATTTTACTATGAACAGGAGCTGCATTTGTAATTACAATTGCAATTTCACGAGGGTGTTTTTTCTCCCTATTTTTTCATTTGAAGTAATATAATATTTTTTTTGTATTCAAATTTGCTTCATTTTTAAAAAATAAGTTTCAAATAATAAAAATCTTGATAAAATGATTAATTATATTTTTATTTTTAAATATTTACACACACGAATGTGTCACGTACTCCTATGACCGTAAAAATGTATCAATTGATTCAAACGCGTTTTCATCCTCACAAAAGCCGAAGTAGAAACAAGAACAAGTTGAAAACATAAACATTGGGAACTAAGAAAGAAATTTGAGAACTATACAAGTTTTTCTTGATATAGCATAAAAATATGGTTGTATAGTTATGCATTTGAACTCAATGTTAGATCAAAGAGAGCTATTGGATTCATTTGCAAAGTATGATTTCCCTGATTTAATACTTCATTGAACCACTTGATTTCTTTCAACTAGGCAAATGACACTCCCTTATTTGTCTGGCTCGTGCACTCCATTACATCGTAGAGTCATAGAGTTTGTAGAGACGCTCAACGCTAATTTGATGATCAGTATGTTGAAGCAGATAATGTCATTTCATATTCTCGTTGCCTGCTTGTTTCGGTGCACTCGCATCCGAAATGTAACTGAGAAGATTATCCATGAAATATGAATATCCTTAAGTTTCTTCTTGTACAAATGACGAAAGTACAAATGTTTGATCGGGAAACATTATGTATAGGTGTCACTCGATGCTGCAAAAGTTGTAAATGTTACCCCTCGATATGCTAGATTAAAGGCTGGAGCAAACGGCTCAGCAAAAGGACAGATTATAGGGTGGCAAAATATTGAGCTCATTAGTGATCGGCCTCTGGAGATAATGTTGAAAGAGTTCAAACAGTTGAAAGAAGAGTATCCAGACAGGATTCTCATTGCTTCGATCATGGAAGAGTACAACAAAGCTGGGTGGGAGGAACTCATTGACCGAGTTGAGCAAACTGGAATTGTAAGCAAACAGTGGAAATGGGCTTATTGCTTCCATTTTATTCAAACTTCTGAGGATCTTGAGCACTGATATTCTGGTTCTCGACAATTTTTTCACACAGGATGCAATCGAAATCAATTTCTCATGTCCTCACGGAATGCCTGAGCGTAAAATGGGTGCTGCAGTTGGCCAGGATTGTGCATTACTGGAGGAAGTTTGTGGATGGATTAATGCAAAAGCAACTGTTCCGGTTTGGGCTAAGATGACTCCAAACATAACTGACATTACGCAGGTAATTGTGTTTTTTTATTTTTTGACTTCCCTCTTAAGTGCTAAATATAGCTGTTTTCATATTTGAGGATGAGACGAATGATCTTATGTGTGACAAAAATGTTGATCTCAAAGGATTACAAATATTTCTAATAAAAGGTTTGAACTTGTCAATAAATTCAATTCAAGTTTTGCTTTCGATAGCCAGCTAGAGTTTCTCTGCAAAATGGATGTGAAGGGATTGCTGCAATAAACACAATTATGAGTGTCATGGGAATCAATCTCGACACGTTGCGACCAGAGCCTTGTGTGGAGGGGTACGCTTTATTTCTGCATAGATTGTGATTCTTTTGAGTGGATAAAACTATTTTGGTTTAACTAAGGGTAAACTGCATCGATACCCCTTGGGGTTAGGCCTAATTATATAAATACCCCCAGCCCTCTGCAGAATTACAAGTGCACTCCTTGATGTCTAACTGTAACTTAGAGATCCTGAGAGGCGTGTTTGTCTATGTAGACCTACCCGCAGGGGATGTCGATGTAATTTACCCCTAATATTAGCTTCTAAAATGTCACATAATACGTCAATTTAGATACTCGACTCCTGGAGGCTATTCAGCAAAAGCAGTCCACCCTATTGCACTTGCTAAGGTCATGAGCATTGCGAAGATGATGAAACAGGAATTTGGAGATAAAGAATATTCACTTTCTGCTATTGGAGGTGTTGAGAAAGGAAGCGATGCAGCAGAATTCATACTTCTAGGAGCAAATACAGTTCAGGTTGGACAACAGTGTCGTTTTTTTATTTATTATTATTATTATTATTGATAGTAACTGAATTCAAGAATTGTTTTCTCAAGGTGAAAAGATATTCTGCCTCGACTGTGGTTGCTTACTGCTTTATCAAAGAGAAAACATATCCAATATGTGCCAGATTCAATTCACACTCTTTTAGCATCTTTTGACGTGTTTCTTTTCTTTTTTCATTTTATTTAGACTGAGAGGAGTTTTAACAAAGAAAATTCAAAATCAAAGAAGATATAAATGTTCTTTTTGGACGAAGGAAGACAGTAGAGAAAACTCTGTTCAAATTTGTTAGGAAAACGGAAAATTGAATATCAGGAAATATATGAAAAACATGTTTACTATAGAACATTGCACTGTATGCAGAGCAGCTTTAAGAAAATCAGTGGAAATAACAAGATTTCGTTTTGTAGGTCTGCACTGGTGTCATGATGCACGGATATGGTCTTGTAAAGAAGCTTTGCTCTGAGCTGCAGGAATTCATGAAGAAGCACAATTTTTCATGTATAGAAGATTTCAGGGGGTATCAACTTAAAAACTCTTTAATGGCTTCGACACACATGCAATGCTGATAGCATTTTTCTCTAATGCTTTCTCTCTTCTTTACCCCTGCAAGCAGGTCGTCGCTTGAGTACTTCACAACCCACATGGATTTGGTGAGACGGCAACAGGAAGCGATTCGTGAAAGGAAGGCTGTGAAGAAAGGTCTGCAATCTGATAAAGACTGGACTGGTGATGGCTTTGTGAAGGAAACTGAGAGCATGGTCTCAAACTAATTGGTAAATACGGTTTCTGTCTTCATCTTACTTCCCATGCGATCAAGGTTAAATTACATTCACACCACATAAGATTATGTTTGATTACATAAACACCTCTTATTTTTTGCTAGCTACAAGCTCACCCCCTAAGGGAGTATCGATGAAATTTATTTCAGGGGGTGCACTTGTACGTTTTTCCTCTTGAAGGGATGTCGATGTCGATTACAATCTCAATGGGTGTGCTTATAATTTTGCAAACGGCAAAAGGTATTTGTGTGATTTGACGTGAGCTTATGGGCGTCAATGTGATCTTACTCTACCATCAAACAATCAAATAATTTTTCATGCAAAATGAACTCCTTTGTATATCTGGGCAGAAACAAAAATCAACCATCGACAGTTCAACTTGTTTAGTTCTTCGGATTCTGTGAAATAAATGCTGCAAGAATTGGCTGTAGGCCTCATGCATGTTATGCTATAAAGATCATTGGATTCTTATTTTTTCTGTTTCCATGTAAAACTGTGTTGTATATGGACTCTGTTAGGCAAAATTGCAAAACTAATCCCATAGATAAGGGCCATTTCACACTTCACCCCGTAATTTGAGGAATTTTAAATTTAATCCAATGTTCTGTTAAAAGTTGCAAAAAGAGGTCAAAATATTGAAAAAAAGCCCCAAGACTAACATATGTTAAAACTAGCAGAGGAGAACCCACGTTAAAGTAACATGCACGTGGGTCCAAAAAACTGCTCCCCTGTTAGTTTTAACGTCTATTAGTGGTTCGAGCTTTTTTAATTTGATGTCAATTCAAATGTTAAAAATCTGACGGAAAAATCACATGCATTGCATGTGCAAATTAGTCCAATTGTTTGGACCCAAAAAAATAAAAAACAACAGTTTGCTCAGCCGGCTTCTGCATTGTGGAGGGAATTCTTGGCACCAAAAAATATGTTTCCTTCCATTTAAGGCAGCAAATAGTTGATTTTTGTGGAGAATGGCAGATTTTATGTCAAAAACTTAAGGGAAGTTGGTACTTGGTAGCATACCAAAGAGGAAGAAATTGGGCAGCCAACGTTGAAGAAGGTTTGGATGTCCAAAAATCTCAAAATTTTAGTCCTATTCCATAAAAGAAAAGCCCATAAAGGCGTTATCGATATGTGATTTTTTATGGTGAGAAGTGGTTGTTTATGGTGCTAGGCTGGGAGTTGGGCTTGTGGGTGCCTATGATCGGTACTTAATATTACCAACAGTGTTGGGCACCGAGTAAGAAAATTACAAATACTTTTTTATTATTTGAAAAATTATCGATACTTTTTATATTTGATGAAATTATGAAGGCGTGGAATTATCAGCATTGCTCTTGATTTATTTTCTTTTAATTTTTTAAAAAATAAAAAGTTGTAAAAAAATAAAAACGAGGTGGACGAAAAATTTTAAAAAAATTACAAATAGAATTATCCACTTAGTCTATAAAATATTTTCAGAAAATTGTAAAAAATAAGCAAAATTGTAGTCTACAAGAACAATTTGATCAGTTTACCACAAAAAAATAAATAGACACCTAACGAGAACTAACAAATAAAGCTGGTTATTAAACTTCCCACGTTGTGTCATAATAATAAGTCAAATAATATCGTAGTGATAGATATAAATAGGTAGAATAATTTTTACATTAAAAATTTGAAAGTACATATAGAAACAATTATGTATCTTTAAATAAATCGTAACTTTTGCTCCCCTAACATACTTATATATCCGAATTTTCCCAATATGCGAATGATTTCTATATTATTAATTTTCATAATTTCGAGATGATATTTTTTTTATCATAATTTTAGATAATAATTCATAAATAACTCGTGCTTATTAAATGTCGAATGTGTTTCGATCCGCATGGACAAACTCCTTCTGGCTACTATTTTTATAGCTGATTGTGGATTGAATTTTCTATTTAAATCTTATTATATTTTATATTTTATTTAATATAGTATGTATACAAATAGGATATTAAGATTATATGTATAGAAATTTGTTTTTTTAAACAAAAAAAATTGTGCAAATATTTATAGAATAAAAAAGTATAAAATTATAATTATATTTGGATTGATTGATCTGATTGGAAGAAATGACTTTTTAAAAAAAAAAATCAAATAATTCTATATAAAAAGAATTTAAAATTTAATAAGATTGTACGAAATATAGTTGAAAATCCGTCGAATTTAGATATGTCCAAATAAATTTAAATAATTTGTTATTAGAGATTCAGAATTCAGAATTTTAAATCTATCAATATAAATACAGCTTAATCGAATTTAAAAGAAAAGGTTAAATTCCAAGAAATGGATGCCTTATTTATGATAAAAGAAAAAAGAAAAAAAATCAATTTTCGAAACCTACCTTTTGCACTGGTCAACAACGTGCCTTCACATTTTAATCTAATAATTAAAACAAGTTTAAATTCTATCAGATATGTGAATATTTATATTATTTTATATAAATTTATTATAATTTATTTAATTTAATTTTAGTTATAGTAATATATTAATTAAATCAATATATTTTTACTGCTAAAATAATAATATAATTACTGCTTTAAGAAAAACAACGTGCCTTTCACGTAAAAACGATATAGTAATGAGCAGCCATCCGCTCCCAGTTTGCGTTATTTCCTCATTAAAATTAGTAAAACTTCCAAACCTAACTACTTAATTTCTTTCTTCTTTTAAAATATCACTTAGACCCCCTTCAAAAATTTACTATTTATATTTGACCTCTTTTTGTTAGGATTTCGTTAAGAAAATGATAACTACAAAAAAAAAAAAAGATTTTGTATTTTACCTCTCATTCGATATTTTTATGTAATAATTTTGCATTTATAAAGAAAAAAATATAATGATATTATCATCACTCTCTCTCTCTCTCTATATATATATATATTATTTATTCTTTTATAAGTACAAAAATATACATAAGAATGTTAAAGGAGGGGCAAAATTAAAAACTTATGTATTTTTTTTTTTGCTACTGTCAACATTTTTCATCCAAATACTAACGGAAGGAGGCCAGGTATAAACGGATAATTTTTTAAGAGGATGTAGTATAATAAATCAATAATAAATTAATCCAGGATAATTATAGAGTTTTAACTGATTTTTTGTTAATATCAGCAATTCGGTAAATTTTGACTAATGAAGGAACTTATTTATTAGACGAAAACAAACCTTAGAGGTGCTAAATGTATTTTCTCAAACTATAAATGTCTACATATAATTACCTCAAACATCAAGTAAGAGGATTAAATGCCGATCGCGCTATAATGAGATACCAACTCCCTATTGTAATTACTATCATCATCCTTATTTGGACAAGTATTAATGATCATGATAAGGATTAGGTTATTTATTAATCTGATTAGATTCTTTAAAATGAAATTGGTTGAGACTGTCCACATCTGCACAAGCACAATATTTAGGTGGATGATTTTAATATTCAAATTTTATTAGATATAGATCATTGAAACCTAAATATTTTAAAAAAATCATAATAAATAGTTTCATGATATTTAAATTTTTTGTCCTAATTAGGAAGAAAAGGTGGGGGCAGGTAGGAAGGAAAGGCAGGCAACAAGTGGATAATTGATGCTGACATACCAACAAGAAAAGAAAGAAGCAAGCACATCCATTGCACTATGCAATTTATTACATATTTTAATATATTTAAAATTTTAAATAAAAAAATCGATTCGATATATTAATAATTTAAATTACTAAATATATTTAAATAAGACATAAAAATAGTTATTATAAAAATAGGGGATAATTACACGCATCTTCTCAAAGGATTGGTGAAATTATACGGAGGTTGTC
Source organism: Sesamum indicum (assembly GCF_000512975.1). NCBI lineage: Eukaryota > Viridiplantae > Streptophyta > Magnoliopsida > Lamiales > Pedaliaceae > Sesamum > Sesamum indicum. Next base: position 12,731,867 of record NC_026147.1, read on the forward strand.
TGTAGTTGAGAAATTACATTTTGTACTCTTGAGATTTGCTTTAGTCTAACAAATAAGTCTTATTGTTAGTCACAATTTATTGAATTTGATGGTATTAACTAAAAAATAGGATATATTTATCTCCAATATTAATTTATTGCAAGTCAAATAATTTTTTTTATGACTAAGTTTTTCTTGTACATCTTCACAAGTTAATGCAAGTAACGAGGTATATGTGCATCGTTACAAGGGTAGTTTAGTCAGAAAAACTTATTTAGCTTGCAATAAGTCAATCGATGGTAAATATTATTTTTTTTATTGTTTTTATTAATATTAATGAATTCATTGAATGTTGACTAACGAATAAACCTATCTGTTAGATAAATACGAATTTAGGAGTACTAGATATAAACTACGCGTAATTATATACCTTAAAAAAATAAGATTATAATTATTTTTAAAATAAACATATATCAATATTCGTGAAATTCAAATTTATGATCAAAAGATTGGGACGGCTCATCCTTTATCTTTCAAAGCACGTGGGTCATATGTGATTGATACATGCTTTAAATATGGACAATGATTGGTGGTGGAGGCGGACGGAATGGGGCGGCGCTGCTCCTCAGCTCAACCCGAATCTACTTAGAAATCACCCGAGTGGTTCACGTATGAAAATGGTATGTTATGATTGTCAAGTTTTTCCTTTTTAATATTTCAATATTTTTAAATTAATTAAAAATTTAATTATTATAATATTTAATATAAAATACATTAATAATTTTAATTAATCAATATATTTAAAATAAATAAAAAACAACATATTACTATTAAAAGTAGGAGTTAAACGTAAACCCCCTTTAAAAATGTAAAAGTTATATTTTTTTTCCAAAAATGTTTAAAAATTATACATACACCTCCTTAAAAAGTTCACCACAAGTTTCTATTTTACGCCTCATGTAATATTTTCATATCATAATTTTATACTTATAAGGATGAAAATTCATGCTATTAACCTCACTCCATAAATATATATTATATTTTTTCCATTATAATTAAAAAAATATATAGTAATGTTGAATGAGGGGAATAATTAAAATTTATGTAATTATTATTACCGACATCAATATCTTCCATCCAAACTACGGAAGAGGGTCAAGTGTAAATGGAGAATGTTTGAAAGGAGTGTAAGTGTAATTTTGAAGAATCTTTGGGGAGTGTAGTTTTGCATTTTCAGAAGGAATTTTAGTGTAACTAACCCTAAAAGATAGGCTAAATATCTACATCTATAAACTCAAATTCACAACCCCTTATTTGTGAGACCTCTGTCTTACTACTCAAACAATGAATCATTAGTATTAAAATTGTTAACAGGTTTATATAAAAAATGGACTATTCAAAATTATTTCAATATTAACGAATTTCAAATTCTTCTAATATCGGGTCATTTGAAATCCATCCATCAAATCTAAATTCATCAATTCTACGCATATGATTGTGGGGCTAAGTAAGAATCTAAGGTTCAAATATATTGTGATATAGTAAAAAATATAAAATATATAGGGATATAATCATTAAGAATCTTGTGAAAGGGCCGGATAAGAATATTACCAAAATATTCAAGTAACACCATTATTTACAAGAAGCTCATTAACCATTACCATGAATTAATAAACTTTATGATTTATTTATTTATTTATTTTCAAAAACTTGCTAGCTTAATCAGGCTAATCCTAGTTACCTCATGTGATAATTAAAATAAAACAAAAGCTTCCTAAATTAAAAAAAAAAAAGACATTATAATATTTTATAAAAAGAAATATTTTACTCCTTATATGTTTTATTATAATTATAAGAGTCTAAATATTCAACTGACACGCAATTTTATTTCCTCTGAAATCGCACGAAGCCAAAAAATGAGATTTGTTCGAGGCAAAAGACAACACAAATTGCTAGTTCAATATTTTTGTAAATAATTGCAAAATAGATAATATTCAATGGCAAATTAAGAACACAATAAAACTGATGGGAGTTTGATACTTTTTTTTTTTTTTTTCAAATATTAAGGTGCCTTTTGATTTTTTTTTTAATTTTTAAGTCATTAATTGAATATTCATTGCTACTTAGGCTTTGAACAGAATATACACTTGAATTATTATTCTTGTTGAGGCCTTTCCAAGAATCAAATCAAACAGCAAAGACACAACTAACACGATTCTAAATATAAATCAAATTAATCTTGATAATAAAAGAGCAATTTCGATTAATTTTCTCCCAATTTCTACAGCCACCGAGTGTTGAAATGGATCGGTTTGCTCCCCGTCAAGAACAGAGATTCAGAAGCAGAGGAAAGGATATACACCAGATATTTCAAATAACGGACAAAAGATCTCCTATTTACAACAAAGTCCCCAAAATCTCTTCGCCGCCGCAGACTTTCTGGCCATCAATTGCCGGAGCTTCACGCCGATTTCGCGTCAACGTTGCTGAGAAAAGGGTGCGACAGAAGCTGCGTCGCTCTCCACCTTTTACCTGAATCCTTCTGTAAACAGCACTCGATAAAGCTCCTGAAATTTTCCGACGTACTTTCCGGCAAGGCCGGCGGCTCGCCGAAGCATATGGCGCACATCAGCGTCGCCCAGTCCGGCCGTTGGCCCGGCGCCAGGTATGGGAAATGGCCCATGTAGAGTTCCAACAGAGTCAATCCCAAGCTCCAAATGTCTCCGGCGTACCCGTCGTAGTTCGACCCGTATGTATCCGGGTCAAACCGCTCCGGACTCATGTACGCGCACGTACCCACGTAGGAATTGCAGGGATCCAATGTTCTCTGCATGATCTTACTGACCCCAAAATCGGAGATCTTCACTTCCATCTTCTGATTGACTAATATGTTGGACGGCTTCAGATCGCGGTGAATTATCTTGTGCGCGTGCAAGTACTCCAGCCCGCTGAGCACTTGGTGGCAGATTTTCGCGAGGAGCTGTTCGGTGAAAACGACGCCGTTCTTCAGCAGCGTCTCGAGGGTGCCCATGTCCATGTGCTCCATACAGATGGCGATATCCCCGCCGGGGATATCGAAGACGCCGTGGCACTTGATGACGTAAGGCGAGTCGGTGCGCCGGAGGATGGAGACCTCGCGCAGGATCTGGCGGCGGAAGGCGGGGTCGCTGTCGCCGTGGACGACTTTCAAAGCGTAGATCGCGGAGGTGTGCTTGTGGCGGACTTTGTACACGGTGCCGCCGTTCCCGTGGCCGAGGACTTGGAGTTTCTCCAGGTCAGCGGCGGAGATGGAGGCGGTAGCGGCCGAGGCGGTGGAGGAGGTGGCTGATGGGGGAAGGGGGAGAGGGAAGCGGGGGCAGCGCTCGGAGGAGTCGGGGAGAGGGAGGCGGAGATTGAGGTGGCGGCGTTCACGGACAACGGGGGGGTAGGTAGGGCCCACTTAAATAGGTTATAAATAATTATATTTTAAAAAAAATTACTTGAATTTGCATGAGATCATGAGGATCTTTTTTGGGATTTTATTTTTAATTTATATTTTTTTAAAGAAGAAATGGAGAGAGTGGAGTAAGAATGATAGCGTCACAGGTGACGTAATAGGAAAGCAGAAACGGTAATAAGTACGATGAGCCCAACAACCATTGTTCCTTCCTACAATGTTTGTAGCTGTAAGGTTTTCTAGCAGTAAATGAGTAGATTCAGAGCTTGTTTGGTTCGGCGGAAAATGCAGAATAAACGTACGAGGGGTGGAAGTAAACATAAATGTATATATATATAAATTAATAAAAAATTAAAATTAAATGATAAATTAATCAACAAGAAAATGGAGAGGCAAACCTATCTTCTTAACGCAATGTACTGATCAATGTTTGCCTCATTTGTCTATCGCTTGTGGAATGAAAGAAATCAGAAACGATTTTAATATCTTTGCAAAAGTATTTTTATTCGTACATATCTTATCATAGATCAAGTTAAGAATAAATTATACGGGCTTCACCGTCCACACTCATTATAGGTAGTCGGTACCTATAGAGTATACAAAATAGTACGGATACAGTGAACAACACGGCTCACACGCCACAATGTTGTTATAATTTCAAGCTGAAAAAATGTTATATTTGCACGATTTTATTTTACATTAATGAAATTCTCTTAAATAAAAAAGAAAAAACTTATATTTAATTTTATTTTTGTCTGTACCAAACATATAGAAATATTTAAAATTTCACTTTCCATCATTCCCGTCTCCTTTCAATTCTCATTTTCTTTTTTTTTCCCTTTTCCTCTTACGGAACTGGACAAAGCATTAGGCTGTATTTGTTTGATTGGAATGTGGTTGTGATATAATGATTACATGTTATACTGATTTTCATTGTTTTTTAAGTGTTTTAATCACGTGATAAATGTAAGAATATTGATTTTATAAATAATTTAGGTGTGAGCATGTTGCTTCACGGTAGGTCATGGGGAGAAATATTCAATCATTCAACTACACATCACATCAATCTTTATATATATATCATATTAATTGTTGCAATTATATTTTTTTGTATCAACTCAAAACACATACTATAAAAATACATATAATTTCTAATAAAATTATTATTATAGTCTAACAGTTAATATTGAAATCTCATAAACACGTTTAAGATCATCTATTCGAATCTCATTTGTGTGAATTTTACAAAAATGAATGAGTCTATGTAATTTGAATCGATCTCCATTTATTCGTTAGGTAGGGCTGACAGAATTTGAACCCGTGATAATTTCATACCCAGAAAAAATGCGTTACCAAGCTGCACCACATCCCTTCACTGTTTTACAGTGTCATTGTGAAGAACTCGATCTTTTTTCCCCCCCATATCCCTATCAAATAAGACCTACTACTCGTATTTCTTACTAAACGACTAACCAAGTCATTAAAATGAAAAACAGAGGCACGAGGGGTTAAATTAATTGTGCAAATATGATAATTTGCTTCATTGTAAGAATATTTATCTCACTTACTGCAATTTTATCGTAATATATATCTCAGTTTATTATAGCGTGAGTGTATTGTTCGAATGATGTACTGCTCAATTTATTGATTTTAGTATAATAATATAACCACCGTCTATACTATATATAAGAGGTGGTCTCCCTTATTTTTGCTTTTCTTTTTACTCACTAACTTTCACATGTGCCCCACTATCTAGAAGTGGTAAAAACTATTCGAATATCATCAATTTAAATAATTGTCATATCATCTGTGAATCAACGATTTGCATTGAGTTGTACAATTAATTTCTCCATAATTATAAATACATAGCTCTTAAATGTCGGACATATTCACTTACCACATTTATTATTTTTTAAGCTATTCTTGTATCGACAGTAGTAACTCTAGCATAAAAGATCGATAATTGAAATTTATATAATAGTTTTCTCTCCAAGCTTTGTGGATGTCGATATTCAAAGACCATCTTAATGACTTGAGATGAAATTGAAAGACTAAACATAAAACAAAAAGATCAAAATTTCGATCGCAGATCACAAACATTCACAAGTCGAACTTTCTACATTGAAAGAGGTATTCAGTACTAGAAGAGTTCATCGCATGTATTATTTTTTTTGATCGATTGTAACTCATTGTATCACTTAATGCATTCACTTACAATGAATATGTTGAAAGAAAATAAAGAATTATAATAAAAATAAGGATAAATTTATCATAATTATAAATATCTCATCATATGTGAAAAATTATAAATATCTTCTGAAAATTAATGACCTTCTAACAAATGCTCCATTTGTAACAATCCATTTTACTGGGTATTTGTTACCAAATCGTTTATTCTTGGAGGATATTATAATTTTTTCAAACAATAAGAGAGTATTTGTAATTACGACAAATCTAAAAGAAAAAACTCTTTATAATTTACCTTAAAAAAATGAATTTATACTCACATTCATAAAATTTAAGTTCACAACTTTTTAATTGTAAGATCTCGATATTACTGCTCTAGACAGTGTTGACGAACAATAATTATTAGACAGAAGTAGGTAGATATTTAATTAATGATTCGTTTACATTCAGATATAAGTCTGGATTGTATCATTTATCCAATTGTATAAACCATTTTCTTTTTATGATATCGGCGCAATCCGAATCTTACAAGACCGGGACAAGTCCTGATTGGGCTTGATATGAAATCAGACCACATGTGACCTAATTGAGAAATCCAGGTAAAAGTGGATCTTTTCCTACATTTTCTTACTATTAAATTTTTTTTATCCATCACTTAATCTAATCAAATAAACAACTTATAATTTTTATTAATTTATCAAATTTTACAATAAATTCATTCGCGTCCTATCAACCATTTATCCAAATCACGAAAGTAAACGAGCCTTAAATGGATAAGTATGATAGTAGTGTAGGGGGCCAGTGGCCATCTCCTTCGTGCACCAACTGGACATTTCTTTTTCGTGTTCGTGACGCACAAGTTGCCTTGGACTACATGCAATTTCATTATTGGACATCCATATTGCTCTTTAACTAATTAAAACTTTCCAATATGAATATACTGAGAAATTACTATTGAATTATTTTTAAAATTTAATATAATTATAAATATTTTTTCATGACGAGAAAAATTTCTTTGTATTTTTCACGTGCATTATTCTTTCATCAACCTACTAAAAAATATGTATTAACTATAAAAAATTAAGTATTATTAATTATATCGATATTTTAAATTATGTTTGTTTGATTCAGGTGAAAAGACTTAGTACAAATATATCTTATTCTAAATTTGATTAGAAAAAAATAAATTTAAAATGCAAATTTTGAGAAATCCAAGAAAATATATATATTGTGTTTGTATCTGAAAAATTAAAATATTCGTGCTTTCAGTCACCTAACTATCCACTAGATGATGAACAAGTTTAAAGTATACCTTTAATTAATTTTGTTTCTATCATAAGATATTAATTAATTATGTGATTAGTTACTAATGGAAATATTTTTATTTGTATTAGTTTAGTAAAAGAGAGGGCTAATTATTTAGTTTTAAATATCCCATATATAATTAACTTTTTAATTTGGACCTCGTGATATGATGATTATTAAAATATTAAGGTATATTACAAAAAAAAAAATAATATTAGTGA
>NC_026147.1:12739004-12796942 GCF_000512975.1 Sesamum indicum
AATTAATATTAGTGATGAGATATTAATTAATTATGATAAAATCAAAGTAGTCATATATATATATATATATATATATAATAAAGTGTCATAATTGATACCATCCACCTAAAACAATGTACACAAGATTACAAAATATATATTAATTAGTGCATGGCATAATATATTCATGACTAATATAGTAGTTGAAAATTTAGGTGCATATCATTTCTTTAATTTTACTATTTTAATTTTTTTGTCTTATTGTTCAATGTTTAAAAATATATATATATATATATATAATAAAGTGTCATAATTGATACCATCCACCTAAAACAATGTACACAAGATTACAAAATATATATTAATTAGTGCATGGCATAATATATTCATGACTAATATAGTAGTTGAAAATTTAGGTGCATATCATTTCTTTAATTTTACTATTTTAATTTTTTTGTCTTATTGTTCAATGTTTAAAACACTAGAAATTAAAAAAAATTTATTCCCTACATTACAAATTCTTATAATTAAAAATTATAATAAATTAATATTTTTATTTATAATAAAATAAAATTAATATAAAAACATAAGTGTTGAACCATGATCAATTAATTAATTATTTTGATTTTAATTATGGCCAAATCATTTATCGTTCGTACTTCTTGACTATAACTAAAATTTTAGATTTAGCAGCAGAAACACAGAAAATAACAAATTATTAATTAATCAACATTCGTCACAATTCTTTTATATTTATACATAATATAATGAGTTGTAACAAAAAATTAATATTTTTTTTCGAGTGAAAGAGATATCAGGATATGATATGATATGTGGGGGCGATATATTTAGTGATTTGAGAAATATTCTATTAACAAATTAAAGTACCCAATATTTTTATTTTATGTTACAAATAATTACATCGTCCTTTCCTGAAATTTTATATAATTACACACAAATCTTTTGTTGTTGAAAAATTACATATAGTATTCCTTATATTTGTTTCTATTTAATAAATAAATTTTTTTATTAATCAAAATCCACTAAATTTGTTGTTGTCAGCAAAAATGTTGAACGAAAATCTATATTTACCTTCGATTGATTTATTATTAACTCATTGAAAGTCAAATAAATTTTTTCTGACCAAACTACTTTTATAAGGGTGAAAATATACCTCCTCACATGTATTAGCGTATAAAGATGTATAATGATAATTTTGTTAGGAAAAAAAATTGTTTGATTTGCCATTAGTCAACAATGAATCAATTTGATATAAATACGATTTTCTATTCAATTTTTTTTTGCTAATATCAATAAATTTCGTGAAATTTTATAAAAAAATCTATTTATTATATAAAAACATACATTAGAAGAATTAAACATAATTTTCAAGCAACACTAAGTATATTTATAATTGTATTAAATTTGAGGGAATGAAAATAAAATTATACCTTTATTTTATTATAAAGTAAAAGTTGCAATACATATATATATATAATTAGTGGAATATAATGTAATGAGAGGCAATATATCCATGATAGATAAGGGACAAAGGCGGCTATTATCAATTATTTCCTATACAAGAAGAAAGAAAACAATGAAGACTAGTGATGCGTAGTCACGTCAAAGTTGACATGCACTACTTTTTAAACTTACATTGTAATAATAATGGTGAATATTGTAATCAATGTTTTATGGCAGGCAATGTTTTTCACAAGTACAATATATATATATATATATATATATATATATAGCGTTGCATCGTGGTAGCTTCATGGCATGCACTGACTCCATCACATTTTATATTCCAGAGCAAGACAACCAGAAATGATATAGAATTCTATCATTTTTGCAATGAATTTTGGCTATATTTGCATTCATGCAAAGAAGGATCCTGAATTAAAATTTAGGGGAGGACAAGGATAACTACCCTTTGTCTTATTAGTTTTAGGCATTTTTTGTATTAATATCTCTTAAAATTTAGTGTAAATATACGTAAAATTTTTGTACTTTAGAAGATTATGTTTAATACTCATGATGCTTGTTTTTGTCTAATAAATAAATTCATTATGTTAATCAAAATCTACGAAATTTGTTGGTATTAACAAAACAATTGAATGAAAATATATATTTACCACCAATGAACTTATTATTGATTTATTGTAGGTCATATAAATCTTTTTCTGATCAAAGGTGAAACTTTAGAAAAATTTATTTTATTTAAGCATGAAGTAAAAACCCGACTGGTAAAAAACTTAACTAAAACCTGATAGTGGAGCAGAATATACAGCGGGTGCGTTTACCAAATATTGCAAAACGTTTGACACTTCCATAGTCACCATCTTCCAATGGAATAGCAGGATGAAAAAGTAAAACATTTGATCATGAACAATCTGTTAATAATTTCAGGATTATATTGTTCCTTATTTCCAACAATAAACAGTTTTGGAAAAACAAATTTGATAAATTTGAAAATATCGAAAGTTTTATATAAAAGACCGCGTTTATATTTTCAGATAAGATTTGAAAAATGGTTACAATTGAACAGATTTTGGGTTCGAAACAATTCTAATTTCTTCAAGATTGCACTGTTCATTGTTTCCAACTAATTTTGCTTCGAAATTCCTTCATAACAAAATCCTTTGCATATGTTTAGATAATACTAAATGTAAACGGATTTCACATTTTTTCATTTTAATATTGAACTAAGTTATAATGAATATGAATGGATTTCAAATTCTTTTTAAATGGAGTCATTTAAATTGTTTCTCCAAACTCACCCTAAAAGATTTTTATTGTGGGACAAGCTATGATTTAATATAACTCTTACAATTCCATATCTTTATATATTTTCCAAAGCACAACTTAATCCCTTAAACTTTCAATGTGGGACAACTATACATTCTTATTCTCCTTTACATCTAATTTATGAATTCACCTTAATTGACATTCGACTTATTAGATCAAAATTGTATGAGATTGACATCTAATTATGCCAATTACAACGCTTAATACAAGCTTAAGGATTTCAAATCCTTTATAACGAATAATCAGTTGAATGAGATCAAATGATTTGTCATCGTGGATTTGAAATCATTCCATCCAAATATAGCCTAAAATAAATGTAATAAATATAAAAACAACGTATCTAATATTGTTTTGGTGGGTAGGGCGAAGTCCATCACTGGATTGATGGATTTGGATTCAAGGTAATTATTTGAAGAAATAATTTTAAATGATTAAATAAGAAAATAATTAAAATTCATCAACGAAATATATATAATTTTAAATTAGCCAAACAAGTCTAGAAGATTTGTTTCGGGGAATTTCAAATCCATAATTTCTAATCTATCAGTCCAATATATTCAGAACATCTTATAATTTTACATGTTTTTTTTGGATCTTATAAGATGTTATATTTTATTTTAAAAATAAAATTTTAAAATACTTGAATAAAATAAAATTAAGTAGATTATACAATGTGAATAATGACACTTTTGTAATATGATCAAAATTGAAAAAATTTGTTAAAATTTAAAAAATAAGTAGAGTAGAATCTCGTTTTTTAAATAAAGGAGCATACCGGCTCTTGATATCTTATTTTTTAATCTTATGAGCTCATTTTCGAGAAAAAGGAAAAAGAAAAAAAACTAAAATACATTTCAACAATTTTTGAACTTTCAAATATTTTATCAGAAAATTTAAAAAAATTATAATCTCATCAACACCCTCTAATTAAGACTATATGAATTGTATTTTATTGTCTCTCAATATCATTCTTCATGTTTAATTTTGATATGGAATTTTATATGATGGTTAAAAAAGTAAAAAAAACATGTATTTTTATGTTATTGTATTCTATTTAGTGATTAACTTTGTAATATAAAAGTTTATTAAATTTTAATTCTACTTTAAGATGTTTCCGCCCAAAAAAAAAAAAAAAAGAAAGACTAGTGTTCGAGTTAAATAGTATTTAATCCTTACGTGTGAAACAGGATGAAAGTAAATTAATAATTATCCTAGGTGATTATACAATTGTATCTGTCGAGTCATATTTACATAGTCAGATTGGATTGAATATCCGACCCAATCCAACTTAGCGGTTTGTTTACTTTTCAAATTGTGTGAAATATTGATGTAATTATATACTTATTGTTCACAAAAATAATTAGAAAATTATATTATATCCCGTGAAATAACTCTTTTTAAAATTACTATTCTATGTTAGTTTATTTTTACAATTTCAGTGGCAAATATATACTTTTAATTTTATTTAGATTTTCGTATGAAATGAGGATGTATTTAAATTATTATTTTAAACACTGAAAACTGAATGTGTTTTTAATATGTATAAACAAGTATATTTTTATTTAATTATTATTTTAAAAACTGAAAACTGAAATAGTGTAATCAAATGTGGATTTTGGTAGAGATGTTGAATTATGCGGTTGGATTCGGCCCGAATTCGTTAAGCCCCACCGCAACCATGGCTACCACCTCTTGCCTCTTGGGCTTGTGCAGCTTCTCCTTTTAAACAAATGCAAACAACTCTCTTGCGATGATGTAAATAAGTATATTATTTTTTTATAAAACAAGTAGCATTTTATTTTTTTTTATATTTTTAGTCCCAAAATTTTAAAATCATGCCTTTTTAGTCTTAAAATTACGATTTCTTCGTAGTCCCAAAACCACAACGCACAGGACTTTTTAGACTAAAAATGCGTCGATTATGAGTTTTATGGGACTAAAAGCAATACGTGTCATAATTGTGGTATCAAAATAAATTCCGCCCTTATTTTATAGGACTGAAAAAATATTTTGTCCATATTACATTTAACTCTTCATAAGTATAAAAATATACTTGACAATATGAATTAAGGAGCAAAATTAAAAATTTATATTAATTTTTTTTACTACCGTCAATATTTTCTGTTCAAATATAACTTAAAAAAATCAAACGTAAATAGATCCTTTTAGAAAAAAAGTGCAAATATGATTTTAAAATAAAAATATAATTTTATATTTTTAAAAAGGGCCACTACGTCTAATTAACCTTAAAATTTTTGAAAAGCCAAGCAGATCACTCTCTTCATACATCATATTGGACATCAGGGATAAAGTGAAACATCAGTGGAATAGAAGATCTGAACTGCTATTATTTCATTTAGGCAACATGTCAATATTAGGGGTGTTTGAGTAAGCTTATTTCAGACATTTTATATGTTACTATATATTTCATGAGATGGTATAAGAGTTTAAAGATGTTAGAATTTTATTTTTAATATAAGTTCTAAAAGTATTTCGATAAGTAAGATGTCAAAGTTTATGTGAAGTTAGGGGTTCTGACATTAATAAGTTTTTTATACTATAATAACGACTGAAAAAATCATAAAATTATTAGTATTTAAAGTCATATAAACAGATAATTTTACTTTGGGAGAAATATTAATTATATGAAGATTAAAAGTGAAATATTAACATTACGGCTATGTTTTAATCTATTGAATGATAAGATCGATTAAAGAGTATACAAGATGTTTTAAAGAAATGGGTAGAGTTAATTTTTCTTAAAGAGCTTATAAATTCTTTAAAAGATTTGATTGGATATGAATTAAAATCATAATAAATAATTATTATTAATCATAGTTAAATTAACTCAAGAAATTTATATTATCCAATATAGTTGGCATGGCCATGAGCTATACATAGCAAATGGAAAATTTTGTCATGGATTCTAGCCAGATAAATGCTTAGCCACATTTATAAAAATCATGACTAACAATCATTATATAATTGTAGTCAATAAATATTTACTATGACTATTTTTATTTTTTCCCTGGAGAATTAGAGATAATTAAATGTTAAATTTGTTCAAGGGTATGTGACGAATTGAAACTTGTCATGTCCCGACAAAGTCGGGTTTTGTCATAGACCATGAGAAGTCAGATTTTCAGTTATTAATACAGGTTCATACATTGTTTTAAGACAAGAGATTGATGTTAGCTAGTCTTGATTCAAGTTTCAACTTGCGTGTGCAATGTCCAACACATAGGAATAAGAACAGCTTAACAAAAACCATAGTAAAAAATGAGAAAAAGAAAACCAAGAAATAAAAACAACGTAATCTGTTCTGCTTGATCAACTTCATCGCCTAAACCAGAAAGAGATGACAAAAATCGACATTTCTCGACCTCGATTAATAAGAAGATCCGCCGCCTGCATCACCACCTTCTCCGCCGCCAATGACTTCTTGCACAAGAGTCTGCCCCACTCCCTGAAACGCCCCTTCCACAAATCCCTGCATCGCAGCCATCATCAAATTGCCTCCCAACCCATCACCTCTCGCTGGCTGATTAATCTGTTGATTTCCCGGCACTACGGATCCAGGGACTTGACCCGGAAACTGATTAACACCGTAACCATGAGGATTCCCGATCCCACCTGTACTCGCACTGTGCATCAGATAAGGCTGCGGCGGCCCTATGGAGCCGTTGACTTGGGGTGCCGCCGCAGGCGGCGGAGCTGGAAATTGGCTATGGATGTTCATACCGCCGGTGCTTAAACTATGTGTCAACTGATTCTGATAAGGAGATGCTGCCGTAGACGCCAGAGGTAATGAATGGTGGTGCTGCAGCACAGGCGGCGGAGCTGCCGCTGTACAGTCCAAATGAACATCAAATTCACAGGAACTGCAGCGGTATAGCCACTGCTTGGACCCGATTCTGCGACAAATATCGCAGGAGAATCCCGTAGAATTCGCATACGGGTCCTTGAAAGTGAGCTCGAGCTCGCAGGAGATGTGGGCTTGGTGTCTGATCTTGAGCGGCTTGGAGGCGCAGGTGACGTGGAGATCGTACTCGCAGCGGGTGCAGTGGTAGCTCCAGCCGTCTCCGCAGCGGCCGCAGGCGTCGCAGCTGAATATGCCGCGGGGGTAGGAGGCGGTGGTGAGGAGGGAAAGGGTGCAGCCACCGTGGGAAGGGTGGGTGATGAGCTGGGGGAGCTTGGCGCAGGAGTGGTGGAGGGTGAAGTTGCAGGGTTTGCATGTGTACATGGTTCCACTGGATTGGAGCTTGCATCCGGAACAAAGAGTCTGGGGGTTGTAGAGCGAGAGGGGGTGGAGCTCGTGTGGGTGGCTGAAGTGCATGAGCGGTGAAGACGGTGGCGCCGCCGCCGACGGAGTTGGATTGGTGACCCTGCCCATGAGTGTGAGAGAATATGGCGGTGATGGAGAGTGAGGATGGATAATAAAGATCGGAAGCACGTTGACTTTGGGTGGTCAGTTGTTGCCCAAGTCAAATTCCAACGCGTTTCCCAGCTGTGATGATTAATCAGCTAAGACCCAAAATTAGGGTTTCAAAATTTAAAAGTACGTCTTTTTAATTCCAACATCATAAATTTATTTTAGTCTCAAAATCACAATATACATGATTTTTTAAAATTCAAAATATGTGAATATAAATTTTATAGATTAAAAGTAATAATTATCATAATTGTGATACCAAAATAAATTATGCCCGTATTTTATAGAATTGCAAAAAATTTTTTACCCATTGAATATCATACAACTAAAAGAAATAAAAAATAATAATACCTGATGAAAAACATTAATTAATATCAACTAGTTGTGATTTATAAGTTCAAGTACACTATATATAATACATTTGAGAAATAATGTCAACAATAACAAGTTAACAACTTCAAGAACAAAATTTGATATATATTAAATTTCTCTTTTTCGGGTTGATTTTTCGTCCTAATTTTTATAAAAGAAAGATTCTAATCTACTGATTTTTCTCGCTCTATCATGTAATCATGCTTTGATTCGATTATTTTTCAAATCCAAATTAGAAATTTCATCAATAACTACGTAATTTTTTTAAATGAATTTAATAAGTACATTTTAATTTACATGCTCCGCTTACAAACAATGATTTACGACACCATTATATGCACCAATTTTTGTTGTGTTGATAACATTTTAAAGTTGATTTTTTTTTCTTTCTATTTTTAAAATATTATGTGTTGATTTATATATTTTATTTTTTTTAATTATAATATATTTTAAAACATATACACATAGAAACGTCGCAATGCTCCGACTGATTGATCAACACATATTTGATCCGTTCTTTCCTTTGTTGTTGGTGGTTGTGGTGGCGTTGCAACATCGAATTAAGGATGGTAAAAGTCACAATACAACTATAGAGTTGAACGAGTCTCAAAATGCATCGATTATTGAAATATTTACAATGTCTTAAATATGAAATAATAAAATTTCAGTAATTATAAATCGCACGAAATCTATAAAAAAAAATTGAAATTTTGTCTAACGAAAATTTTTGTGTTTCTGAACTTAATGAAGCAAGAAATTATTCTAAATGATTTTTTTAATTTAGTTGAATCCTATGATTCTCTACTTTGAAAATGCGAATTTCGATTTGCCAACTTTAAATGTGAGACTCGACATTTTGATTCCATTTGACGTTAGGCTTGAGATTTCATTAATGTTAATAAGAATACCGTTTTCTTGGTGGAATCAAGATTTTTAGCTTATGCCAAGACGGACTTGTGCTTCAATAACGTTAACTCGTAGATTTTGCACTATAATCACGAATTAAATGTCAAAATTTCTTGATCTCCCCGATGAATGTCTTGACTTTTATCTTGAATGCCGTGGATCTCCTTGATTTGCGCTAGAGATAATTTTTAAATTTCTTGAATGTTCTCTTGTTTGTCTAGCATTGTATTCCCAGTTATTGAAAAAACACTCATATTTATAGTTGTATGGTGAAAGACTTTGCCATACTATTTAATATTGCATTATAAATTTCCTACAAAAGTTTAAAAGTATAAGTCACAAATTTGGTGATAAAGAGAAAAGAAATGGAATGTAGACAAAATAATGAGAAAATTTTTGTGTTGTGGTATATTAGTCGTACAGAGCTTATAAGATATTTTTAAAAAAATGGGTGAAGTTAACTTTTTGTTTTTATTTTTTTTTTATTAAAACTCAATCTCTCAAACATCTTTTGAAGAGGTTGTAAGCTTTGCCAAACACCTCTAAATGTCGGAAGACCACACGTGTGTTATGAATTAAATGTCTATGGAACATTGCACTGAATAGATGTTTTGTTGCCTTTTTACTATTGGAACAAGTAAAATGTAACCCTGCATATGGAATAAATAATGTCATCAAAATTGTGAAGGATTAGTTATGATTTGATATATCATACGTTAAGGCATGGTATAGTTGGAGGATGACTCATGAAATTATTTATGGCACATGGGAGAGCTCTACAAGAAAGCTACCCAGTTACTTAGGCAATCTTCAGAACTGGAATGAAGAAACAGTTGTTGGGTGTGAGCACAAAATTTTCCAGTGCTCAAGCGGAGCTTATGTAATTACTTATTCTATGTGTTCCAATCATGTGTTGAAGGATTCCAATTTTATCGAAAAATTATCAGCATAGACAGAACTCACTTGTACACCAAGTAAAATATAAAATATTGATTGTAGCTGGGATGGATGGGAATCAATAGGTATTGCCTGTTGCATTTGTTATTGTCGATGAAGAAGCATATCTATCTTGCAAATGGTTCTACAGATGGTGTGCAAACATATTGTAAGAGGATGTTTGGAACTTGCTTTATTTCTAACCATCATTCTGGGCTCATGGGAGCAATAGATGACATTCTTGATTTTGTTCCTCCTCGCAGTGTGCATTGACTTTGTTTGAGGGACGTGTGTTCAAACTTCAATAGTGATTTAAGGACGTATAATTGAAGGATCTTTATCGAAAAGTTGTCAGAATATCAAATTAGGAATTTAATGGTACTATTAACGAGATACGAGTATAAAACCAGAAGCATACTACTACTCAGACCAAATTGAGAAAGAAAAATAGACAGCTTCTCATGATGGCGGGTGGTGATGCAGTATTCTGACAACCAATATGTCGGATGTATAATGAGGTTCTAAAAGGAGCTCGTTGCCTACCTGTGATAGCAATTGTGAAAATGACTTTTAATTGTTCTATCCATTATTTTTGTGAGAAAATGACAAAAAGTAGTACAATGTTAAACAACAATCAACTGTGGACAAACTATGCGTATAATGGACAGAATCCCATTAATATTTTCTCGAGACGGGGTCGTAGACGCCAAAATAATGAAGTCAATAATTGAATATACTGTTTTTTTATTTGTATGTAATTTTAATTTTATTAGTTGTTAAAAATTAATTAAACATCAATATGCTTGTTATTAATATTTTTTAATTATAAAAATAATAAAAAAATTCGAAATATTATAAAATTAAAAACAATAAGTACTAATCAATTAATATATTGTATTCTTAATTAACATAAATAAAAATTTAACAAAAATGAGCCCAAGTCGTTAGTAGCACCAATGATTTGGACACAATAATATATGTGGCCAAGTTGTTATGATACTAACGGCACCATGTAGTTAGTAGCACTAACGAACGGCCTTTTCATTAAAAAAAAGTGGGAAATTGTTAGTAAATAAGGTTTTGTTGTTCATGAATATCTTCGATAGGGAGGGCAATGAAGCTATGCTGCGAGTAACTTCCTAGTTGAGAGAGAGAGAGAGAGGGCGTATAGTTGTAATATTTTTTAATAAAAACTAAAAAAGATAGGGGGTCAAAAACAGAAACACGAGAACTTTAGGGGCAGTTTAAGTAATTTTGGCATGACTCACTGAATTGAATGACCGACTCCAGGTACAAAGTCAGATTATCAAGAACCTTCACTAGCCTCACCCGTTAAGCAAGATCAAGCAAGGGGAAAAAAAGAAGAAAAAGGAAAATCACGTTCGACAAAGAAGAACTAGCAAGTCTGAAAGAGAAATCATAAAATCAGAGGAAAAAAATGGCGTTGCAATGGGTGATACTGGCGTACGTGGTGGCTGCAGAGGCGGCGGTGGCTATTATCCTGACATTACCATCGCCCAAGGCTCTGAAATCTCGGATTGTATCGCTCATCTCGCTTATTCTGCAACCATCACTCTTTATCATACCATTCTCCGGTTTTCAGCTTCTGGGTATGCACATTTTTTCTTTTTTGATTTTTTCTGTTCCCGGAATTGATTTTTAATTTATTTCATTTTTCGGCCTTTGGCCGTCGCAATTTGAAATGGGTTCTTAATTTTTTTTTAAAAAAATCTGTGTTTGCTGCTAGATATTTACTGGAAGAATGAACACCGGTTGATGTGTTCTGGGGAGATCTGCACTGCTGCTGAGAGGGATCGCTATGAGAAATCGGTAATTAGTTTTCGTTTCATTCTCTGTTTCAAATTGGTATTCTGTTACTGGTTATCATTTTGATCGATACTTTTGGTTCGATGATGATGAAAGTAATTATATAGTGAGCTAGGAGTTAATTGTATGGTGCTGAGATTTTCGTTTGCTTCATATCTTAGAAGGATTTATGCTTGTTCCGAAAGTTGAGAGTACCGGAGCACCACACTTTTCTTTGATGTTGTTGTTACTAGTTTACGTAATTGTCAATAATTTTGATAATATCTTCTTGTTTGCTATCCAATAAATAGATTAGATAGCCCTCTGTTAGCATGGATCTTCTATGTTTCTGATATCCGCTGGTTAACTTGTTTGGAGTTGTCTAAGAATTTTATCCAATCATGTGTGGTAGTATCTTGTTCCCGAAGAATTATACTATCTTCCCAATAAGTCTGTTTTCAGTAATATAGTATTAAATTGCATAGGGATACAGTTAAGGTTGAAGACTTTGCAAATTGATGCTGGGATTTGCTTAACAAGTGTGAAAAAGGATTGAAAATTTTGAAGCACTTTGTCGAATCACTTACGGTCAAGTACATGCATATAGACTTGTTCATTTTTTAAGTTCTTATATTCCATATTTTTGGAAATTCTGGAGTCCTGTAATAAAATATTCTTATTGTTCATGTTGATCGATTGAGCATTTACTCTTACGTGGAGAGACATTTGTTGTATTGGGATATCGGTGTACGCTGGAAGCACTGCACCTTCATTTTTGTGAATAAAATAGTTTAAGACACTGGTTATTAACTGTCTTTCTGTCTCACTAGGTTTTCCCTTGAGCTTAGGTCTTTACATAAGTCCTAGTGCTTTTCTGATGATATCAATCATCTTTAGTTTTGTGTGAGATCCTTCACATAAGCAGTCAGATCCTTATACAATATTCATACTCTTATTTGCTATACCATTCTAGTAGTTCATTTTGTTTTAGTTTTGGCATACGGCCAATGGTACAATTTCGTTTTAATTCTCTGCTTTGGATGTTGATACAGATCTACAAGTCTCAGAGGAATGCAGTGTTATGTTCCGCTGCATGCCTGCTCTATTGGTAAATGATATTGCACTCCCATTTTGAGTTTTGAGTTTAGTCGCAAAGCTCCTTTGTCATACTATTCTTACATGGCTGCCCGTCCAATGTTGGTGTAGGTGCATTTACCGGATTTGCAAGTATCATAGGGAGATCCAAAGCATGGAGGAAGTGGAGAAGAGGTACAAGGACCAGTAGTCTTTTTTCTTCCTCCAATCCAGTAGATACAAGGCAACGTATTAGCAATATGAAATAGCAGAGATTTCTCTAATGTTAGCTTTCTCATACTTTCCACGGCTTCCTTTGTTTCATATACAGATGTAATTTACGAGCTCCTTTAACTCTTTCTGCATCTATTAATTCTGCATTCTGCCGCCAAATCCAAAATAAATGTAGTTTTCATGGTGTGATCGTTACTTAGTGCATTACTGAAAGTTCACTTGTCAAGACATATATGATCTTTTGTCTTGTTTCTAGTAGAAACATGTTCTTCAGTATTGCAGCGTGTTGAGTTGATTTATTGCCCGCTCATTTCCTATGTAAAATGGGTGTAAACAATGGGATGTGGATATTATTTTTTACATCAACTCTCCAGAAACCTATTGTGAGAACAGTCATGCTGATTGTTCTCTTCCTTTCGGGTGATGCATCCCGTGAAAGAAATTTGCAGCATACATTCACGTTTTCCTTTTGCTATTATCAGCTATTTTGGGTATCAATTGCTACTTTTAGCATTTATTTCCGTAGTTAGTTCTTTTTCAATCACCGTGCCAGTGTATGGAATTGAATTTTCTTTGAAGCACAATGTAAGTTTGATATGATTGGTCAATTTTTCTGAACTATACACCAAACACAACAAGTGCAATATACATTTGCCATATAACTAGTTTAGGTTTAGCTAAATCGGATCTGAATTAGAATTTTTCAATACAATCAACTTAGATTATATTTGGATGGATGAATTTGAATTTAAAGGGAGGATTCAGGGAAAGTATATCAAAAATTTCGGTATCAAAAGTATACAAAATTTATTAATATTTTGTAAAATATAAGTCATAATAAAAATGGAATTATTTTGTTATCAGAATTATTAAAATCAATCAAAAGAATTTATTATTAGAAATTTGGAATTTCTCATTTTAAATTTATTAATTCAAATACAATGTCAGCTTTTCTGCAAGCAGACTTGATTGTATTGACAAAGCAATCTTGACATAAAATTGCTTTTGCAAAGAGTTCAATTTTTCAATGAGGTAAATGCTTGAAATAATTATATATTATTTGTTGAATCAAAGTTTAAATTAAAACTGACAAACATACAATAAATCAAAGCATGCACCCAACATTATTTAATTCTTGCTAATAGTTCATATTATTAAAATGGCCCCAAATTGATCATTATGTAACTTTGAAATTACTACATTAAAATATAAAAAATAATTAGGATACATTATAAAGTAATCTAAAATGCATAGGATTGAAATGCAATAATTTCGTTCTTTTATTCTGGTGGGACATGCTTAGAATTCTGGAGCAGAATTATGTTTTAGAAATAGTCCGTAAATTCGAATTTATGTCTGGAAATAACTTAAGATAATTTAAAATTAGTATTATATGTTTGGTGTTTATTTTTTAAGAAATAAATTTTTTTATTTATTGTCAGATTATATTCTCTTTTTATGTATTCATTTTTGTACATATAATTTTGTTTGTAGGTGGGTTGAATTATATAAATTATTACAATTATATTAATGTGGCAAACCATTTAACACCGCTGTTGTGAATATCGTGTCCTAGTGTTTTTCGAAATTTTTTATGTTGCAGTGTTGGCGTCCATGTATCATAAATAATAATTCATAAATTATATTTTACTACGCTAGATCCTTTTGACTTTATTTATTATGTTTACCCCTTTCAAGTATAAAAAATATTACTATAATATCTTTGTTAATAAATTATACAGAGTGTTAAATATAAGATAAAATTAAAAATTTATGTATTCTTTTTTTTTGTGTTGGCGTTAGTATTTTCCGTAAACGCTAACAGAAGGAATACAGCAGTAAAGGGAGAACTCTCAGAAGGGTGCAAGTCTTTTAGGGAAAGTGTGATTTTATATTTTTACGGGGTCTAAATATAATAAACCTTAATTTAAATAAGCATTATATTTATTTTATACGATTATTTTGAAGGTTCTTTTAACTTTATAATTTTCGATAATATGTACCAAATTGTTTTAGAAACAAAACTTTAATTAATTGCTCAATGAACCGAATCAACTCAGAATGATAAGCAATTGAAATCAGATGCTAGCTTTTCTATACACTGTAAACTGCTGTTGTTATCCATAAGAACAATTGCTCTGTAGTATGTACGCCATTGGAGCTGCAAAAACCTTCCAAGGCCTGATTATGTCAACTAGAACTGGTTGATATTGCTGATCACAGGGGGGACGAGCTTGTCTCTGCACCAGGTACTGAATCTGAATCTTCATCACTACTGGCATAAATATCTCCATTCTTCTGCTCCTCCCAGTCGAGCATCTCTCGAACGTATCTAAACGCTTCGTCGACAGATGCTTGGTCGTGAGCTTGGATTTGACGAACATAGAGCTTTCTGCCTGTGATGGAGGTGTAGAGCTCCTTGAATTTGACAGCAATATAGTAAAATGCCTGATGTGCAAGGGGAAGACTCTTGCTATGAGTCTTTAATGGGTTGAAATCCCTGAACCATTCACAAACGGTTATTGGGACCTGGTCGATCTTATCCTCCAGTAGATCATGTTTGGTCAAGAGCAGCAGAAATGGTGTGCCCTCGAAACAAGAATGTTGTGCTACGCTCTCAAAGAAATCTCTGCATGCCAGCATCTTATTTTGCTGAAGACCTGTAGTGTTTGTCCAGGTCTGGTTGTAGTCGCTCAAAGAAACGCAGAAGACGATGGCCCTCATGCCCTCAAACATTTCTAGCCATTTGCAGCCATTGTATAGTCCTTTAGAGCTGAGCTGGATCAATTGGTACCTGAGAACAATGTAATGAAGATGGGTTGTGTTTCAAAGGAACATATAGAGGTTTGTTGATCTGGAGAACCTTACTTTATAAGAGGTTGTTGGCTTTCTGAGTGTTGATTGTACATCTCAGAAACTGCACTGTGATCACTGAGTGAAAATTCAATACTTGCAAGGCCGTTGCCGGGGGTAACACCTTCCGCAAAAAAAATGTCTTTCTCTGAAGGTTCATACTCGTTGCTTGATATCTCAATGACCTGCCAAATTAGCAATGCTGTGAAATCTCTCGCCACAAACTGACAAGAGAACTTGGTCTTGATTATTTGATTTATGAAACAACAAATTCAGAATGTGTTAACATAGAATGATTGTTTATAGAAAAGAGATAACCTTCATACAACAGCCACATCATTGTTTTGGTGTTAAATCAGTGGATCCTCATGCTTTTGTCAAGCAAATAAATGAACTTGAAATTTTAAGTCTTGGGTTCCTGAAACTGATAATTTTGACCCTTCGATAATCATTTAACACTGCAAATCTAAATAACTTATGTTCAAGTCAAACCATGTTCATCACTGCCGTACAAAAATTGTTGTTTTAGTACCATGGTTATCTAATCTAGATGACTTTAGTGTTCTACATGATTTATGCTGGCAGTTAAACCAGAACTACCAACTGGATATAAAACATTTCAATATTCATTACTATCAGCCTATGAGTTCATTACATGTAAGCTATTTTCTCCTCAACGGAAGAAACATTGTTCTTCCTAAAGAATCATCTAAAGTGCAAGTTAAGGATATCAGAGACAACGGAGACCTGAACCTGAAGTATTGAAGTGCAAATAGGACTTGAGACTTACAACAGGAAAAAACTCAACACCCTCAAGTAGTCAAAGTTCATGAGGAAGATGAGCACATACATGAATCATCATAGTGAATTACTATTAAAAACTATTATCCTTTTGCAGCAAATGGTTATTGAAACAGTAAGCGACGCTAGTCCAAGACAAGAGCGAAGCATGGTTGCATGAAACTAGTTAGGGAAAAGAAAAAAGAACAAGGAGAAAGTATTGTTGCATGAGTAAACAAAACAATAGATATTGTTTCCAGTTTCATACCCGGTCCAAGAAATATTTAGCACCATCAGGAAGAACTTTTAGCTCCTCTCTTCTCTTGTATGTTTCCTGGATTGCTGGATCCTTCCAAACTTCATCAATGACTGGAGCATATTCACGTGCGGCAGCAGGAAAGAAAGTGTTTATATCTCCAGTAGCCATGAGATCTAAGAACCAATCAGAGAAATTGCTGATTTTCTGATTAACTGAATAGATGCATTGCCTGCTTCCATCACATTTCATTTCCCCTGAGATCACGAAACTTCAGAGTCCAAAACCATAGCATCTTTGAAGACAATGGAATTCGGGTTATCAAAGCAAAGATGAATAGAATTCTCATGGCAATGTAAAAAAGTATTCGTCAGACTTGCTTTGTGGTCTCACCCCATGCACAAATAAATTCAATATTTCAGTATATCGGAAATAAACATATGCATCATGAAATAGCAATGCTGTTCTACGGTGGAAAAAGACATTATTAAGACAAGGTTAGTTAAGTAAGAGATGACTGAGAGGAGGCAGGAAATCAAGAATGCCAGAGAAACTACCTGGTATAGACATTTCAGCAGACTGACCAGCAGACTCTTTATTCAACAAAGCCTCTTCTTCAAAATGCTCCCTCCCCTCAAGTAAAATACTTAAATATCTGTATGTGTTCCTTTGTATAATGAGCTTAATGTTCTCCCGCTCTTCAGTAGTAAGTTTGTTTGTGTATATAAACTTGGCCTGTCGCATGAAAAGAAATAAATGAACTCAATGAGCTAACAGGATAATAAATAAAAAAAGTAAACGATGTGCAAAAGAAGAAGTGTATTCTTTGACATGCCAAGACTTAACAAACTCAAGAATCTGGACTAGTTGCAATGTCAAAGCAAACTTCCATCAGAAGTAAGAGAAGAAGTAAGAGAAGAGCGAGGACGCATATGCTTTTTTGATGTATTCTTCCAAGAATTCATATAATGTGTTCCTGGTGAAGACAAAAGCAGTGGGAACCTGACAGGAACAGTCTCTCTCATAAACTTACACAGGACAAACATTTCAGTTGAATTGAGGGAAAAATGCGATTTACCCCCTATAATATGAAAAATGAGCAAAAAAAAGGAGAAAATAACAAATTACCCCCTGTGTTTTGGAAAATGAAGCAGATTACCCTCCTATCTAAACCATTGATAGAGGGGTAATTTGCTTCATTGTACAAAACACAGGGGGTTAGTAATTCTTTTTTTATAGGAGTATTTTGCTTATTTTACATATTATTGCAGGGGGTAAATTGTATTTAACCCGTTGAATTAATGTGATCTGGGGTTAAATAACATGATTCATCAATCACAAAATGTTGAGCCAGGAACAATAATTTGACATAGGTTTCAGGACATTCAAATCACATTTGGATATAGTTTATGATCGCTGAGAAGCATCGGAAGTGAACAGTGAGGAAAGCAGAATGTAGCAACTTTAAAAGTTGCTGAACATCTATGGCTGAAAACTTAAGGATATATCAATAGTGTTTTGTGGATGGTGCAGCACTTTTTTCCAGGAAACCCCGACCAGAAGGTATGCAGACTCATTCCCTGCTATGATTTGACCGTAAACGCACAGAAATTTCCAGGAAATGTATACAGTATGGTTAGAGTTATGTATGGACATGCTTATTTATCTGCGCATATCCTTATTAAATCAAATATATAAGATGAATTTAATAACTTCAAAAGCAGATACATATGAGCATCCATGAGTATACCTGCTTGAAGATGGTACTTGCCCCAGAACCCTCTATTCCAAGAAGCAGAAGTTTCTGGACTCTTTGCTGCTCCAAAAACTCAGGAAATAATCTAGCTGAAAATGAAGCAGGTTCTTCCTTTGTACAAGGAGCACGTTCAGGGGGTACGGGCAATGAATACAATGAACAAAGGGCACGAATTGAGGCCTGCCTAACAGAAAGCCCAATTCAAACTCTTCAATAGAGTACCTTAAATGACCAAAAACACTATCAAAGCAAAAAGAATATTGTAATCTATATATTACAAAAAACCTTTTCCCATATATATCCTTTAATGTTGTTTTGGCCTTCTTCCTCATAGGATCCATCGTCATATAGCCAAAAGTGGGTATCACGAGGGCATTGAACCTTGGCCAGCTAAAAGAGAGACAATACAGGAGTATATCAAATTTTTGCCACAAAGATGAAGGTTCTAAGACAGTCTTAATTTAAAAAAATATATTTATTTTCAGAAAGGGCAGCAAAGTAATGTAACAGTGGTAACACTTGCCAACATAATGCTACAACTGTCGGATGAATTTATCACTCTCACAAGCAATAAGTAACATAGAGGAGCAAACTCTATTGATGATATCCGCAAGACATAAACAACTATGAACATAATAACAAAGCAAAGAAGTACTATCTATCAGTTTTATTAACATCTGTATGTTAGACTTCTGTCTGAGATATGAAACTCCAATTTTCCAACTCTAAGCCAGTTGTTTGAGGCCTGGACCAGAAAATGTGCCGGATTGAAAAAACTGGCTCAAAAAATTGTCTCGCTTACTGGTACAGTTGATTTTTCCAAGTGAATGGCTTCAACAAAAATGTCATGTCAAGTTAACAGATGATTAGTAGAAACTATATCATCAAGTACATCAATCATATTATGCAAGTTGCATCTTCTTTATGCTAATATTGCTCATCATATGTTACCAAAAATTCAGTAATTTGCAGTTAATCTGCTTATATCTATTTCTTATCAGACACTGAGAAGAAATCAGCTGCCTACCCTCCAAATTTCATCCAATTGGTAACATCCGCAGTAACTGAAGGGTGGAAGAATCAAGGCCCATGATTCAACTAAGGGACGATTTTACTTACACATATTGAACATTGTACTGATACATTGTCATTGCATTTTCCATCAGTCAAACACATATAGAACCCGTATTTATTAAATCCTCTCTAACACAAATAATGCACTGATCTCCAGTCAAAGCAGGTTTTAAAGTAGCTCAAGGGATATAATTAATAGTACCTAGAAAACTAATTTTTCAATAAATCGTTGCTAACTACTAAACACAGTGATCGTCCGCTTAATGTGTGTTTTTAGATAAAGTTTTACCAGATTTTAGTGAAAACTAGCCAGAAATTTTGAAGTCGTCAAAACCCAAGAAAACACTATCACAGCATCCTCAGAAAAATACGGCAAAATGTAAAGGTCTTTCCTCTGGGTCAAGAAGTTGAGAACTTTTTCTTACCTTTAACACTCTGAGCTCAACTTTAGTAATCTCGCGGCCATTCATGTAAACTCTCGTTTTTCCGCCGCTGGCAGCAGTCTGCAACTTGCCTCCTACATCCAATTTTGAACTAATAATCCTATCAGGCTTTTCTCCCTCCTGGAACAATTCAACAATCAATATCCATGATACGAATAATTAAAAAACGAAAGAGAAAAAAATCAAAAAAAGAAAAGCCTGATAAAAAGCAAAAGCAGACTCCTTGAAAATCGAGATCAGGGATAATTTTCTTCACCTTCCCCCAAAGCCCAGAATCTTTGTCATACCAATACCTCCCCGGCTTCAAATCCCTTGGAGGGAACTCACAGCCCAACAACTCATCCAATTCTTCCACCGTCAGTTCCCTTCCATTTACAGTAACCTGCTCTGCCCTCACCTGATTAGCCTTACACTCTCTCTCTACCTTCATTATGTTCTTAAGCTCCAACCGGCTACAGAGTCTCGCCAACAACCTCGAACCCTTTCCCAATCTCCCTCTGTTCGCTTCGTCAATCGCCGTCCCGATGCACCCCACGCACTTTCTCCCCTCCGGCATCGACCCCATCGCCTTCAACACGCACTTTCTACAGTACTCTGCTCCGCACACGATACACCCTTCTCTTCTCCTTAACACCCAATTACTCGCCTTCCCACATCTACTACAACCTCTCCTCTTATCCCCAGTACTCAACGAAAAAACCCCTCGTTTCATTTCCCTTCCCCCCTCATGGGAACCCGAGGAGTTGTCGCGATCACAATGATCACCGGCAGCTTCAGCGTCCCCATTGTTGCTTATTTCATCCGTCGCATCATCAAAAGCGACTGAACTAGCACTCAACCGTTTGTTCTCAGAGTTCGTGGTCTCGGAACTGGAACAGGACTTCAGCCACGCTGTGTTTCTTGGAGTCAGCGACGGGGCCTCCTTCGGGAAAGTAGTGAATCTTTCTTTCGGAATCACGGGATTAACAGGTGGCGTGAAAAATGGAGAAGGGCCAATGTAATCGACAGATATGGAGTAGTCAAGCTGATCTTCGTCCGGCAAGGGAGCGCCTTCCGGCAACATTTTACGCAGCAACTCATCCCAAGAACTGGGGTCCCGTTCCTCCACCTCTGGAGCCGCCATAAGTGTGTGTTGTGCGTGGAAAATGGAGAGCTTGAGGGTGAGAGTGATTGAATGAGAGTAACGTGAGGAGTTACGTTACAGAGAGTGAGTCACGTAGGCTAAAGGGTGGTTTGGTTTAGTTGAGAAAAAATAGAGGAAGAAACGGGCAATGACGGTGACTGAGATGACGTCTATCAGTACGTCACTGTCTAACGGCCATCAATTTTCAATCCGTTTGGCAAATTCACAATTTCCGTTAATAAAGAAATTAATTGTGCGGAAGGTTAATTTGGCAATTGAATTGACAGTTTGTGTTTGTTTGGACTTTGGAGAATTATTGTTGACCATTTAGTTAGGTGGACAACACATGTGCTGATTTATTTAAATTAATATTTTTTAAAGATAAAAGCAATCAATTATTATTATTTAAAATAAATAGACTATCACTATTTATATCGAATATCTATATTAATAAAAATAATTACAAAAATGATATATTATTCAATAATATCGAATAAATTATATCTAAACAATAATTACTATTATAATAAAAAATAACACCTACTATACAATAAATACAAAAAAACAGACCTATAACAATGGATTTTTGCAATGAATTTCATAAAAAATTCGTGTCAAATCAGATTTTCCACGGCTTTTTACAGCGGAATGTTGTCCGTTGCTATATGAACCAATGTTATATAGCACCGAATTTTTCAGCCCTTGCAAATTTTTGCAATGATTTTTTATCCGTTGTAAATTTTCATTGCAAAATGTGTGGTTTTCATATTTTGCAACGACTTTTGCAATGGATATCTGTAGCAAAATTGATGGCCATTTTGTTGCAAAAATAATTTTTATTTGCAATAAAAAATAGTTGCAATATTGCAACCCATTTTTTCAACAATAGTCCGTTTCAAATATTGAAATGAAATATTTTAATATAATTCGTTGCAAAATAATTTTTATTTACAATGACATTGCAATGGAAGTCATTGCAATATTGCAATGTATTTTTTGCAACGATATTCCATAACAAACTTTGCAATGAAATATTTTTTTTAACTCCATTGTAAAATTATTTTCATTTGCATCGAAAGTCATCGCAAAATTGCAATGCATTTCTATAAAGACAATCTGTCGCAAATCTTTTTTTTTTGCAACATAGTTGTGGATTTTGTCACAATTTTTGAAATTTAATATTATAATAAAATTATATTTGATTTGATTCTAATCATCTATAGATTCAAATATAAGAAAACATGTAAGCAAAAATACATATAATAAAGATAATCCAATACAACCCACAAATTTAAAATAATTCAATGCAATCCACAAAAATACATTTGTTTGGCGATTTATTTTGTTAACTTGTGGGATGGCCTAAAATTTCTTATTAGCCCATGCTTTCTGCAACCTCACCCAAACTTCATCGGACATCCAACAAGCTTCCTTGTTCTTCTTCCCACATCGGCATCACTGCCTGAGCCATTTCCCAATCCTAAACTTATAACTCATGCAGATTTCGCGTTCATCCATTGGATTTCACGTTTAATATTTTTGTAATATATAATACACTAAATATGATAACATCACAAAAGTAATTTATTTTCACTTAATATAAATTTAAATATTTAAATCTTACACGAAACCTTTGAAATCAAAAAGTCTGAATCTCTTTGGGAACTTTTTTCAAGTTGACTAAGTTAAATTAGTTTACTTGAAGGTTTTAAATTAAGAGTTAACTAAGTTAAATCAATTTATTTGAAGATTTTAAATCAAAGAGTTAACTAAGTTAAATAAATTTATTTGAAGGTTTTAAATCTAGTAGAACAACATCCCATACATTGAAAGGTTCAAATCTATGACCACTAAGATCATACAGTCTCAATTTTACCAAATCAACTAGGTCTCATTTAATTAATAATATATATGAGATTTATTTTTAATATTTATTATCAGTTGTACTCGACGTGTGTAGGTAGTTTAAAGTTTTTTATTACATTAGTTTAATTTAGTAAATTAGAAGCGAATTTGATAAAATAGATAAAATTTGAATTTAGATGAATAACAAATAATTGATATAAAGAAATGATTATTTATTTTAAAAAAAGAGTATAAATAAGGGTGTTTTAATTAATTCACGGCTTGCTTAACAAAAGCAGATTTTTTTGTAGTCTTCAACCTGAATATGTAGCAAAAATTATAATTAATTAATTAATTTTATGATTTAGTTGATATTTTTTATATAATCTGTATTATTTATTACGGAGGAGATTTTATTTCATAAGAAATATGATTTTTAACTATAGTTAATTATCATGGTTAAAAATAAAGAATCACAACAGATACTAATTAATCATTATTGTGAAATCGCTATTAACCGTTGTTTTTATAAGCAAGACTAAAACATTTGCTACAACTAAACTATGACAAATATTTTGGTTATAGGTAATTAGCAACAAATTTAGTAAAAAAATATTTATTTGGTAATTAGCTTGTCATTGATTTTAATTTATTTTTATTGTAGCTAATTTTATTAGAATTTTTACTAACGGAAATATTTGTTTGTAAAGTCTTGGTGGTGGTGGGTGGGGTTTGAAATTTTTCAAATTTTTTGTCAAAGGCCAACTATGAAGGTTTGCAATATTAATTTTTTTTCTAATTACAGCATGGAAATATCACTACCAAAAAGATAATTTTTTGAGGAATGGATTTCAAATTATTTTGCAACGAGCTTTCAAGTATTGGAACGATTTTTGCAACGATCACCTGTCGGTTCGAGGTAGAGAAGTTAAAACTTTTTGTAATAGGCTTAGTAAACCCGTTCGAGATTTAGAACGGTTGTCGTAACGATTTTATAAACCAAATACAAAAACTAATCGATATACAAATATTACTAAATTGAATTTGCAACGAACTTTATAACATATTTTGGAACGATTTCTTTGAAAACTTCCGTTAGGCGTTTTGGAATTGCTTTGCTAACATTTTTTCGGTGAATTTAATATGTTGTAACAGCAAAAATGTGCAAGTTTACATCGCTTTTAGACACGGGTTTGTAGCCTTTTTCGTGTCGCTTAATTTTTGCGGCGATTTACTGTTAAATTTTGTCAAAATACCAGTTACAAGAATTGTTACAAAAATAACTTTTATTAACTTTTAAATAATTAATTTAAAATCTAAATTAATTATTTTTCTAAACATTAACTTTGTTAGTTAAATTTAATATTTCTTATTCCAATAATTTAGTTAAATTGTATTTATTTTTTTAATTTTTAAATTTAAAATATTTAAATAAATTAGAATGCAATTAAATATTTCGTTAGTAATGCTAATTTTGAAATCACAAGAGTTTAAAATTCTTATCCATTTCAAAATTCGTTGCCAATTACCAACATATTAACTTTCCCTTCTAATTTTCTAGCTATTGACATAATTTCATGTAGTGTTTGACCGTTCCAATCTGGATTTTTTTTGTCAATGATTTTTTATGGAAAAGCGGACCAAACATATATGATCGGTTTTTAATTAAAATAATCGGACCAACCGATCCAATTCGACTCTAAAAGCATTGCTCTTGACAGGAATATGTGATTCACAATGGATGGAGAATCGTGAAAATGCATAATTCTTGTGTTTCATTGTTTCAAGTAACTGCACTAGTTTTTGTAATAGACGTACGTACCAACTTTTGTTACTTCTCCTAAGTGATGATTGACAGTTCGGTGTGGACACGCCTTAACTATTTCTTTAAATTTGTTTGAATTTTTATCTTGATTTTTTCTTTATTTTTCGTTCTATTTTTTCTTAATAAACTAATGTTGCGAAAAAATATTTAATTAAGAGCATTTTGGTCCCAAAAAAGGTCAAAATATTACATGAAATAAGCACAAAATACAATCCTATCACCAACTTATATATGTTGCTTCCAATATGGGGTTTTGGAGAAAAGTATGAATAAGGTCTATTTTAAATGTTAAAACTTTGATGTTTCAATACTATATATATAGCCTTAAATTTTAATACTATCTATATAAAGTGGCTTTATTTATTTTCGAGTAAATTATATTCATATTTTTAGAAATGTAGTATGATCTAATTATAAATACATTCGTATTAGAATGAAAATTACAATATTATTAACCCAATCGAAAAAGTGTAAAAATATTTAAATACTCACTTTTGACGAACATAAATAAAAATATTAAATAAAATTTGAGCGAAATAATTACCAAAACACCCCAAGTAGAAATAACATCTAGCAATCATTTTGTTTTGTTTTAGTTTTTAGTCGCCTGTATGTATCTGCAGGGTCTTCTTCATGTCCCCATATCTACCCATTTTTTTGCCTCTTACTTGCTGGCAATCTTCACTTTTATAAAGTAGTGTGGCACTGGAGAAGTGATCATGGATGCTTTAATTGAAATTTGGCCACATTAAAGGGTATTTTAGTAAAAAAAAATGGTCGAATTATATTAAAAATAAATTATGGGGTACTTTTGCAATATCATATGTAAATTCCATTGAAACTCTTTCGAGTGGAGTTATATATAAGATGGAATAAATAATGTATTTGTAATTAGATCAAAAAAGTTTGGTATTAATATGCCCTTTATTTCATAGAATTGCTTTCATAAATTATTTTTAATTGATGATGCATTATTGAATATTGGTATATACTTACATAACATTGAAACGATTATGGTCATTTGACACAAAAAGAATAAAAACACTATTCGCTCTTTGTAAAATTCATATCACTAGGTGTCGATGTAATCTATCTCAAAGAGTGTACTTGTAAAAATTTGCCTCTGAATAGGATTCCATTGGTATTCGACTATAACAAGAAAATATAATTAAACTTAATTCCAGGAGTGTCTACATAATTTTTCTTAAAAAAAGAATACAACTAAGATGGAAAACATAACATCATAAACCAATCTCTTTTGTTCGGACAAAAATCGTAAGTAGATACTTGACGTTTACTTTTTTCTGATTATTATTAATTTATAGGATTCTGTGCATGACTGCATCATTTAGTATATTCAAATTCAAATATTAATTCAGCACATCGATATTTTTAAATTAAAGTACATATTTAAATGAAACAATGAAATACGATACTATTATTAAAAATAGACTATATGCTCATATTCATAAAATTTAAACCTACAATTAATTAATTATGAGGCCTCAATCTTACCACTCGAGTGGAGGAGTGATGGTTGGCATTTTCTCAATACCGACATATACTCTCATAGAAGAGTTGGCTTAATATTTAAAAGAAGAAAAAACCAAATGCATGGGTCTAAAATTGAAAGCTGAAATGACCCCATGACTTGAAACGCATTGGTCTCACATAAGAAATCCAATGCATCTTTCTTCGTATCCAACTCTTTTATATATATATATATATATATATATATATATATATAGATATATATATATATTGATGATGGGGATACCCTAATTTCCAGCATAATACTAAAAATCCCTTAATGAAGGGTATTTTCATAATTGCGGACGGGGATCCGCGCTTTCTTTGTCGGGGCGGGCTGATCGACCAAAAATTATTAATTAATTCGTATAATTATATTATTTAATTAGTAAATTATTAAATATAATTTCTTTCATTTGATTTATTTTTAATAAAAAATTTAATAAATTTGATTATTTATTAATTAGTAATTGGTGAACTATGACATTTGAATTAAGGATATCATAACCAGTTGATTAAACTATTTACTTTACTTGATTTAGTTATTTTTCTAATTAATTTATTTAACTTAACTGAATTTATCAATTATTGAAAAAAAACATGTAAGTGTAGTCCTGTAAGTTAGTTAGGAGGGTTGGCAATTTTAATCCTATTAAAATTTAAATTTTATATTTTGATTTTGTAACTATAAAAATTATGGCAATTTTAGTTCTTTCAATCGATTTGGTACGTCATCAGTCATGTTAGGACCAAAATTAGGGCTTCCGGTGAATTTGATGAGGTGGCAGTCCAAGTTATAATTTTTAATTTTAATTTTGACCTTGTATCATTAAGGGGTTGACAATTTTGGTCCTCTAACTTTGGGTATAGCAATTTAATACTTTATCTTTCAAAATAATAACAATTTTGGTCCTTGAGTCCAATTAATGATCATTTTGCCTTATATGATAAAATTTCAATAGTCATATCACATGCTTTTGATTAGCTTAACATACTTTCAAAATAAAATTAAGTCTTAATAAATTTCATATCTTAGTTTGATTGCCATGCAGCAAGGGAAAAAAAATCCTTGATTTTCTTACTACAGTTTTTAGTGCTGCTATACCGGCCTCACTAAGCCGTTCCTTATATATTTTATGTTGTTTCTTCTTCTAAACCAGGTGAATGCTGGAAATAAGAGTTAATTGCTATACACTGCCAGTAGAATCAATTATAGTGTAGTGAAAATGTAATAGTTTTTTTCTTTTTTCTCTATAGTGTAGAATGTCAATTATAATTAGTGTGAGCGACTGTTAATTCTTACGAAATCTTCATCTTTCTTTCCGCCTTTTCTTTTTGTCCACTAAGAAAAAGAGGAGAAAGTTGATTTAACGATGAATATACAAAAACTTACTAATAATAATGTAATAATTCGACAACCAAAGAAAATGAGAAAACAACGCCACCCCACTCATCCACTCTATTTAACCACACCACACCAATGCAAACATACACACACTTCACCCTTCTTGCCTTTTCCACTTCTGAGATCAACCTCACGAAAAGACAAAGGGTGAAAATATCATTTGAATTTCCCAAACCAAAGAACAAAAAAACTCACCCAAATTAACTCAAAAGAGCAAAAATAAAAAATGGGTTTCACAAAAACCACAGCTTCTTTCGCATTGGCCATCTTGGCCACATCCCTCCTCCTCTCTGTGGCGGAATCTGCCGTCAACCCCTTTTGCGGCACCGCCACTGACAAGGCCCTCTGCACGCAGATGACCAAAGATGCGAAAACCTGGGAGGGGGCAATGACGAATGTGCTAAACGCAGCCCTAGAGAAAGTCATGGCCGGAAAGAAGATAGTTGATGGCGTCAGGTCGAAGCTGCCCGGTAACCTGAAGCAGGTGTCGAAGGACTCCATCCAAGAAACATGTAGCGAGGCGTACGACAGCATCATCCACGACATCACCAAGTGCATCGGGTTTGTGAAGAACGACCCTACATCCGCCCTCAAGACTTATCTTGGAGGCGCATCGTTTTCGGGTTGCACCGACGGTTTGGACGAGTTCCAAGTTTCATTGCCCGAGGTGACTAATTTGGATGCGGAGATCACGAAACTGAGAAGCACCCTCTTGACTGTGGCAGGGAAGAAGCCATGAGAGGATAATTAACCAAATATTGTTATTATCGATCATATAATGGATTTAGTTTTGCACTTTGATGTGGGATTAATGAGTATATTTTTACCTTCTTTGGGTGTTTTAGACTATTTACCCAAACTATATAATATATATAGCTATATATATAAATGACAAAATGTATAATTTTTTTTCGTGTAGTTAATGAATGGCATTTTGGTGTAATACAAATCGATTTTTACAATCTAGTCCCATAATTTATAAAAGTTCACGATTCGAGGACAATTAGTTGTAAATTTGTATGTAATCTAATTAAATTGGAGATTCAATAAAAATGGTTCAAATTGTCCTAAAATTAAATATTTTCAATCAGAGGACCAGATTACGAAATTGATTTCAACAGGATCAAATTTGTCACCCGTCTATAGTTATTACATACAAGACTGAAATTGTAATTTTTTCTTATATTATTATAATTATTAATTTTCTTTTCTTGCAAAAACCAATAAGTAGAGGGAATGTAATGCAAATCGTCAATTTAGAGGAGAGATTTTTTTTATTATATGTGAAGAGTTAACTATATTAGGGGAAATGTAAGCTTCTTTAACCTCCAAAAAAATAAAATATTATCCCTATAATAATAACAAAAATTGAAAATAATAATAATAATAATAAGCTTATGATAGCTTTATGATCCACTGAGACAATTTGCTTTTTATTTAGGTTACGGAGATTCTTCTCTAATTAAGATTGATGAATGAAATCAATGAATATTCTTTACAAATGATTGGAAGGCTCACACGTTTTTAGATTTTTCTCGTATTCTGGATATTTTACAATGGGTTTTAAAGCAAATTAATCATTGTGATAGTTGAAAAGAATAAATAATCCCTCTATACGAATGAAATAGCAAATTAGCCTCCTCTGAAGAGAAAAATAAAGCAATTACACCTCTCTTTTAATTATAAAATTATATTTAGCCTTATTTAATAACCTTTGAATTTAATTTGAATCTAAGATCTAAATTAAACTAGTAAATCTACGGTCCAAAATTTTATTTAATTTCAATCGATGGTTAACATTTAAACAAAGATATAGATTTAGAATAATACAAATGAATATATATAATTATATATATATAATTATAAGTAATATATATAGATAGAGAGACAAAGAGAGAGAGGGAACAATGATGGTGATAGATAGAAGAGGGGGGAGGGGGAGGGGGAGGGACCGGTGCCAGAGACGACACATAGAAGGGAGGGGAACGCGGGCGACGAGGAGGGCAGACGGGCGCTGTTGAATTTGGCACAAAACATCAAAGTTGATACAGCCATAAAACAGGGAAATGGAAGAACCCAAGAAATCTGATTCAGTATTTAAAAAGTGGAGAAAACTAACTGCTGGAGTTCGAACCCGTGCTTAAATACAAACAAGCTAACTAACCAAAAACTACCAGTAACAAACTAACCGCCTCACCTATGACATGGACCAATGAGAAGGTGAATAAATGGCGAGTACACCACATCAGATATACAACCATAGAGTAACAAAACAGAATACAAAATGCATTTCTAAAATGCGAGTTCTGTCTATCCAACATCAAACACAAATAAACCATCTTCATCTTCAGCAAGCTGATCCTTTGGAAAAACAGCAGCAACAACATGCATTATCATTGTTGTTGGAACATCTCCAGGCTCAACCGAAGGGCGAAAGGGAGGGGGAGGGGATGCAATGGCGAAGACAATGTGGAAGGACAGACGGAGGGAAGGGAAAGGGGAGGCAGCCGGGGGGGACAAGGGAGTGGGATATGGTGACTAGGGAAGGCGACAACGAGAGGGAAGGGGAGAGGGAGGGACAAGCGCGAGGGGAGGGCGGCGGCAGCGACGATGGGATGGGGAGAGGGAGGAGGGCGGGAGGGGGTGGACTGGAAGGGGAAGGGAATGGGCAACGGTGGGTTTAGGAGTGGGTGGATAGGGTTTTGGTATTTTTAAAAATAAAATGTATATAGTAAAAAATATTATATATTACATATAAATAAGTATATTTATTTTTTGATAAATATTTATATATAATAACTTTTGATGGGAAAAATCAGGCAAAGTCTCAAGAGGAGCGAGTGAACTACTTATATCCCTTTAAAGGGATAAATTATTTTAATTTCAAAAATTTAATAAATTTGATTATTAATTAATTAGTGATCGGTGAACTATCCTATTTGAATTAAGGATATTATAATCAATCGATTTAACTATTTACTTCACTTGATTTAGTTATTTTATGATTGATTTATCTAACATAACTGAATTTGTCAATTAGATACTCAATCATAGGAAAAAATGCAAGTTTAGTCCTGTAAATTAAGAGGTTGGATAATTTTTATCCTATTCAAATTTAAATTTTATATTTTGGTCTATAACTTTAAAAATTGTGCCAATTTTAGTTCTTTCTAATCGATTTGACTGAAAAATTTTACGTCATCAACCATGTTAGCATAGGGGCTTTTGGTGAATTTGATGATGTGGCAGTAAAAGTTGCAATTTTGATCTTGTATCTTTACATGGTTGACAATTTTGGTCTTCTATCTTTGCATATAGCAATTTAGCACTCTATCTTTCAAAATAATAACGATTTTGATTTTGAGTCCAATTAGTGATCATTTTGCCTTTCACGACAAAAGTTCAATAGTCATACCACATGCTTTTAATTAGGCCAACATGCTTCCAGAATAAAATTAAGCCTTAATAGATTTCATATCTTAGTTCGATTGCCATGCAACCAGGTATCTCAAGTCCTTGATTTTCTTACTACAATTTTTAATGCTCCTAATCCGTACCACCGACCTCACTAAGCCGTTCCTTATATATTTTATGTTGTTTCTTCTTCTGAACCAAGTGAATTCTGGAAATAAGAGTTAATTGTTATACACTGCCAGTAGAACCAATTATAGTGTAGCGAAAATGTAATAGTTTTTTTCTTTTTTCTCTATAGTGTAGAATGTCAATTATAATTAGTTTGAGCGACTGTTAATTCTTACGAAATCTTCATCTTTCTTTCCGCCTTTTCTTTTTGTCCACTAAGGAAAAGAGGAGAAAATTGATTTAACGATGAATATACAAAAACTTACTAATAATAATGTAATAATTCGACAACCAAAGAAAATGAGAAAACAACGCCACCCCACTCATCCACTCTATTTAACCACACCACACCAACGCAAACATACACACACTTCACCCTTATTGCCTTTTCCACTTCTGAGATCAACCTCACGAAAAGACAAAGGGTGAAAATATCATTTAAATTTCCTAAATCAAAGAACAAAATAGTCACCCAAATTAACTCAAAAGAGCAAAAACAAAAAATGGGTTTCACAAAAACCACCGCTTCTTTCGCATTGGCCATCTTGGCCACATCCCTCCTCCTCTCTGCGGCGGAATCCGCCGTCAACCCCTTTTGCGACACCGCCACCGACAAGGCCCTCTGCACGCAGATGACCAAAGATGCGAAAACCTGGGAGGGGGCAATGACGAACGTGCTAAACGCAGCCCTAGAGAAAGTCATGGCCGGGAAGAAGATAGTTGATGGCGTCAGGTCGAAGCTGCCTGGTAACCTGAAGCAAGTGTCGAAGGACTCCATCCAAGAAACATGCAGCGAGGCGTACGACAGCATCATCCACGACATCACCAAGTGCATCGGGTTTGTGAAGAATGACCCTACATCCGCCCTCAAGACTTATCTTGGAGGCGCATCGTTTTCGGATTGCACCGACGGTTTGGACGAGTTCCAAGTTTCATTGCCCGAGGTGACTAATTTGGATGCAGAGATCACGAAACTGAGAAGCACCCTCTTGACTGTGGCAGGGAAGAAGCCATGAGAGGATAATTAACCAAATATTGTTATTATCGATCATGTAATGGATTTAGTTTTGCACTCTGATGTGGGATTAATGAGTATATTTTTACCTTCTTTGGGTATTTTAGACTGTTTACCCAAACTATATAATATATATAGCTAAATATATAAATGAAAAAATGTATAATTTTTGTCGTGTGGTTAATGAATGGCATTTTGGTGTAATACAAATCGATTTTTACAATCTAGTCCCATAATTTATAAAAGTTCACGATTCGAGGACAATTAGTTGTAAATTTGTATATAATATAATTAAA
The DNA here is from genome assembly GCF_000512975.1 of Sesamum indicum. Taxonomy (NCBI): domain Eukaryota; kingdom Viridiplantae; phylum Streptophyta; class Magnoliopsida; order Lamiales; family Pedaliaceae; genus Sesamum; species Sesamum indicum. The sequence goes on from NC_026147.1 coordinate 12,771,335, forward strand.
TTGGAGATTCAATGAAAATGGTTCGAGTTGTCCTAAAATTAAATATTTTCAATCAGAGGACCAGATTACGAAATTGACTTCAACAGGATCAAATTTGTCACCCGTCTATAGTTATTACATACAAGACTGAAATTGTAATTTTTTCTTATATTATTATAATTATTAATTTTCTTTTCTTCCAAAAACCAATAAGTAGAGAAAATGTAATGCAAATCGTCAATTTAGAGGAGAGATTTTTTTTTATTATATGTCAAGAGTTAACTATATTAGGGGAAATGTAAGTATTTTTAACCTCCAAAAAAATAAAATATTATCCCTATAATAATAACAAAAATTGAAAAAAAAAATAATAAGCCTCTGATAGCTTTATGATCCACTGAGACAATTTGCTTTTTATTTAGGTTATGGAGATTCTTCTCTAATTAATCGATGAATGAAGTCGATGAATATTGTTTACAAATGATTGGAAGGCGTGAACGTTTTAGATTTTTCTCATATTTTGAATATTTTATAATGGGTTTTAAAATAAATTGGGTTTTAAAATAAATTAATCCCTGTGATAGTTGAAAAGAATAAATAACCCCTCTATGACGAATGAAATAGCAAATTAGCCTAATCTGAAAAGAAAAATAGAGTAATTACACCCCTATTTTAATTATAAAATTATATTTATAGTCTTATTTAATAACCATTGAATTTGATTTGAATCTAAGATCTAAGTTAAACTAGTAAATCTACAGTCCAAAATTTTATTTAATTTCAATCGACGGTTAACATTTAAACAAATATATAAATTTAGAATAATATAATTATATATATATGTATATAATTATTTATTATATATAATTAATAGTTATATATATAGAGAGAGAGAGGGAACAACGATGGTGACGAATAGAAGAGGGGGGAGGGGGAGGGAGAGGGATCGGTGACAGAGACGGCACAAAAAAGAGAGAGGAAAGCGGTTGATTAAGAGGGGGGCACGAAGGGGAGGCAGCGGTGGGGGGACAAGGGAGTGGGATGTGGAGACTAGGGAAGGAGGAAGGAAGGCGACAACAAAAGGGAAGGGGAGAGGGAGGGACAGGAGCGAGGGAAGGGACGGTGACGACGACGATGGGATGGGAAGAGGGAGGAGGGTAAGAGGGGGTGGACTAGAAGGGGAAGGGAATAGGCGATGGCGGGTTTGGAAGTGGGTGGGTAGGGGTTTGGTTGGTTTTGGTATTTTTAAAAATAAAAATGTATATATTAAAAAATATTATATATTACATATAAATAAGTATATTTATTTTTTAATAAATATTTATATATATTATAAATTATATCTATAATGTACTATATAAAAAATAACTTTTGGTGGGAAAAATCGTGCAAAGTCTCAAGAGGAACGAGTGTACTACATACATGCCTTTAAAGGGATAAATTATTTTAATTTCAAAAATTTAATAAATTTAATTATTTATTAATTAGTGATTGGTGAACTATCCTATTTGAATTAAGGATATTATAATCAATCGATTTAACTATTTACTTCACTTGATTTAGTTATTATATGATTGATTTATTTAACATAACTGAATTTATCAATTAGATACTCAATCATAGGAAAAAATGCAAGTTTAGTCCTGTAAATTAAGAGGGTGGATAATTTTTATCCTATTCAAATTTAAATTTTATATTTTAGTCTATAACTTTAAAAATTGTGCCAATTTTAGTTCTTTCTAATCGATTTGGCTGAAAAATTCTACGTCATCAACCATGTCAGCATCAAAATTGGGGCTTCTGGTGAATTTGATGATGTGGCAGTAAAAGTTGTAATTTTTAATTGCAATTTTGATCTTGTATCTTTATAGGATTGACAATTTTGGTCTTCTATCTTTGTATATAGCAATTTAGCACTCTATCTTTCAAAATAATAACGATTTTGATCTTTGAGTCCAATTAGTGATCATTTTCCCTTTTATGATAAAAGTTCAATAGTCATACCACATGGTTTTAATTAGGCCAACATGGTTCCAGAATAAAATTAAGCCTTAATAGATTTCATATCTTAGTTCGATTGCCATGCAACCAGGTATCTCAAGTCCTTGATTTTCTTACTATAATTTTTAATGCTCGTAAACCGTACCACCGACCTCACTAAGTCGTTCCTAATATATTTTATGTTGTTTCCTCCTTTGAACCAGGTGAATGCTGGAAATAAGAGTTAACTGCAATACACTGCCAGTAGAATCAATTATAGTGTAGAATGTCAATTATAATTAGTTTGAGCAACAGTTAATTCTTGCGAAATCTTCATCTTTCTTTCCGCCTTTTCTTTTTGTCCACAAAAAACAAAAAAAGAAAAAAGTTGTTTTAACAACAAATATACAAAAACTTACTAATAATAATATAATAATTCGACAACCAAAGAAAATGAGAAAACAACGCCACCCCACTCATCCACTCTATTTAACCACAACACCACCAACACAAACATACACACATTTCACCCTTCTTGCCTTTTTCACTTTTGAGATCAACCTCACGAAAAGTCAAAGGGTGAAAGTATCATTTAAATTTCCCAAACCAAAGAATAAAATAGTCACCCAAATTAACTCAAAAGAGGTAAAAGTAAAAAATGGGTTTAACCAAAACCACCACTTCTTTCGCATTGGCCATCTTGGCCACATCCCTCCTCCTCTCTGCGGTGGAATCTGCCGTCAACCCCTTTTGCGACACAGCCACCGACAAGGCCCTCTGCACACAGATGGCCAAAGGTGCGAAAACCTGGGAGGGGGCAATGACGAACGTGCTCAACGCAGCCCTAGAGAAAGTCATGGCCGAGAAGAAGATAGTTGATGGCATCGGGTCGAAGCTGCCTGGTAACCTAAAGCGAGTGTCGAAGGACTCCATCCAAGAAACATGCAGCGAGGCCTACGACAGCATCATCCATGACATTACCAAGTGCATCGGGTTCGTGAAGAATGACCCTACATCCGCCCTCAAAACTTATCTTGGAGGGGCATCATTTTCGGATTGCACCGACGGTTTGGACGAGTTCCAAGTTTCATTGCCCGAGGTGACTAATTTGGATGTAGAGATCACGAAACTGAGAAGCACCCTCTTGATTGTGGCAGGGAAGAAGCCATGAGACGATAATTAACCAAATATTGTTGTTATTCATATAATGGATTTAGTTTTGCACTTTGATGTGGGATTAATGAGTATATTTTTGCCTTCTTTGGGTGTTTTAGACTGTTTACCCAAAGTATATAATATATATAGCTATATATATAAATAAAGAAAAGGTATAATTTTTTTATCGTGTAGTTAATGGATGGCATTTTAGTGTAATACAAATCGATTTTTACAATCTAGTCCCATAATTTATAAAAGTTGACGATTTGAGGACAATTATTTGTAAATTTGTATATAATCTAATTAAATTGGAGATTCAATGAAAATGGTTGGAGTTGTCCTAAAATTTAATATTTTTAATCAGAGAAGGACCAGATTATAAAATTAATTTCAACAATATCAAATTTGTCACCCCTCTATAGTTATTACGTACAAGACTGAAATTGAGTTTTTCTTATATTATTATAATTATTAATTTTCTTTTCTTGCAAAAACCAATAAGTAGAGGAAATTAATGCACATGGTCAATTTAGAGGAGAGATTTTTGTTTATTATATGTGAAGAGTTAACTATATTAGGGGAAATGTAATTATAATTAACCTCCAAAAGATAAAATTCCTATAATAATAACAAAAAACTGAAAAAACAAAAAAAAAAAGAAAAATTAATAAGCCTCTGATAGCTTTATGATCCACAGAGACAATTTGCCTTTTATTTAGGTTATGGAGATTCTTCTCTAATTAAGATCGATGAATGAAATTAATGAATATTCTTTACGAATGATCGGAAGGCTCACATACATATTTTAAATTTTTCTCACATTCTGGATATTTTAAAATGTACAGAGTAGCTATTGCGATATATGTGTGAAGAAGTTCAAATTTAATATAAAACTCTATCTAATATTATTACATAATTAATTGGTTACAGGCCTTAAAATTATCCCCCATTGGATTTTTTATAAGTAACATCGATTTAAGAGTTCTTCCTCTTATGATGAGGTGTCTTTTAGGTACACTTCTGCTCGATCGAGCGTTTTTCTGGAGTGGATTTTGGACAAACTGTCGCAATAGCAATTGATGTCCTCGTAAAAGACTTTCCGTCCAAATATCGTTTCAAATATTTAACCAGACAAAAGAGACTGATTTTCCGACGGATTTTTCCCGTCATATTTTTCGACGGACGTTGTGATGATGTTTTTTCCCCCAATGGAAATGGCAGCCCCTTAGTTTGCCGTTGGAACTCCGTTGAAAACTAGCAAAACTCGTCACAAATCACTCAGTAACTCGGATGAATTCAGGCTGCCGCAAAAATTGGTTGCAATAAAGTAATTTTTTCTTGTGGTGAATTATTGCTGTGACGTTGTGAAAAAAAATAAATAAATAAATTACAATGACTTTTTCTAAGATTTAGTATAATTAAGAGTATCTCTTCTTGTTTGAAAAATACAAATACCCTTTAATGTTGATAGAATTATATGATTCTTGAATAACGATATGAAATTGTCAACTATGTACTTACTGTATTTTTTTAATTTAAAAATAATTAAAAAATTAGATGGGGTGGATGAAAAAAATTAGAATTACTATCCACTTGTCAACAACAAAATTAAAGAATTATAAAAAAATAAATAAAATTATAATTCTTAGTCCATAAGGGCATTTTGATCAATTTACTATAAAAAATGGATGAAATTCTAAAGGGGACTAATGGAATGGGCTGATTGTTAGACGACCATTAAAAATTTGGGAAATATTGGTAATTTTTTAAATAATGAGGAGGTATTCGTGATTATACCAAATTTCAAGAGATGTTGGAATTTAAAAAAAAAAACATGAAAGTAAATCTACAATAGAAACTACCTGATACAGACTCTTCCAGCTTCAACAAAACCTCTTGTTTAAAAATGGTCCCGCAAACACATTAATGTTCTCCAGCTCTTGAGTAGTAAGTGATGTTTGTGTATAAACTTGGCCAAATAAATGAATGCAATCATCATCAGCTAATAATATATAGGAGGAGGATCATAAATGAAAACTGAAATGATATGCAAAAGAGACTTAATAAACTCATCAAGAATCTGGACTACTTGCACTGCCAAATCAAAATTCCATCAGAAGATTAATCTGGACTCTGTGATGCTCCAAAAACTCAGGAGCTGCAAAACAAGCAGCTTCTTCCTTTGTACTTTGAGGAGGTACGGGCAACGACAGCAATGAACAAAGAGCACGAATCGAGGCCTGCCATTCAAACTCTTCGGTAGAGTAGTACCTTAAATGACCAACAACACACTATCAAATGTTATTTTGGCCTTCTTCCTCATACGATCCATCTTCATATAGTTAAAAGTGAGTGTCGCAAGGGCATTGAACCTTGGCCGGCTAGAAGAAAGACAGTACAGGAGATATCAGAGCTTGAGGAGCAAACATATGAAGCTCAGAACATTTTTCTCAGACTCAGAAAACGATGAATTGCATGAATTTGTATTCAGGAAACACATCATATATAGTGACTCTGGAGGGGCGGCATTCAGCACATTGATCAATATGATAAAGATGATATGAAAACGGAAGATGATATGTGGAGGAATGAACACTCTGAAAGAGTTTAATATGTTACAAGCATCGGAAGTAGAATTCCTGTGTTTCTATCAGGACCACTGAATGAATGTAAAATCATAGCTGCTATAAGGGGTAGCATCTGCAATGAATATCCTGAGTTTGGCCTTTTTAGCTAACAAATTGGATAGGACAAATGAATTCCCAAGCTGGGAGACAGTCATATATATGGTACACATTATTCACCATCTTCTCCGTAGAATTTCTTGTGCCTGATCATCTGCTTGGATAGAAAATTATTGAACAAGATGTGTTGGATCAAAATGGTAGGAATCTGATTCTACACAACATAATTGCCAGTCACATAAACCTCAAAGTGTTCATGTATGTTATTCTCATCACTGAGAAAGCCAAGCAGAAATATTGTGCTGTTAAGGGACACATCTAACACAACCATTTTTGAGATTACCTCCAAACAATTCCATTCAAGTAACAGAAAACTAATGTCTTGATTTTCCAACGGACAATATTTGTAACACGCTACTGAAATAGATTATTCTGAATTGTTTCAGAACATTTATAAGCCATCCAAGAGAAGAAACAAGAACTTCCATTTACAGTATGAATCAGTGGCAAAGAAACTATTACATCAGAAAATCTCATTTTGTATTCGCTAACAATGATACATCAGGAAATTGTATTGAACTAAGATCAAACAAGGGTCCAGGGGCATCTTCATCATCCTAATGGAAATCGAGCAAGGATGATCCATTATCGCCATCTTCATACTCCAGAAGAAGATCAAGCAAAGATTCATCTTCTTGACGCCATTCTCGTCCATCAGTCTGATCATGCTGAGGCATCAAGCATTCATCAATCAGAGAAGGAGGCTGTTGCAGCGACGCCCCACCGTCATCCGCTAATGTTGATGCGATGTAATTATCATCAAGGGATTGACGAAAACTCGGATCAAACAAGGTTTCAGGCGCATCTCCATCATCCAAAAGAATATCAAGCAAGGATCCATCACCATCCATGTTCTTCAAAAGAATATCAAGCCAAGATTCATCTTCGTGATATGAGCAGTCTCTTCCGTCAGTCTGATCATGCTGAGGAATCAAGCATCCATCGACCGGCATAGGGAGCTGTTGCAGCGGTGCCGCATTTGCACAACAAAAATATGACGTCCATGTGAAATTATCATCACCAGAAGGGCTAACGTAAGTTGATCTCCCTTCCAGTTCGCCCATACTTTCCACCTTCTGCTTCTTCTGACATGCAACTTCTTGGTGTTCTTCAGCCAATCTTTTCTTCCCCAACTCATTGTTAATCAATGAGTCATTCTCCCTGCATGAACTCGAAGATTCTCCAGGAACTGATCTTAAAATAGGCTGTTGTGGAGATTTCTCCTTTGACGATCTCGTGATCTTACAAATCACATAGTCCTTGTATTTCAACTCACACTTCAATGAAACGCCAGCAAGCGAGTACTCGTGCATGATCCAGTGATCATGTTGCTTTCTGACGTCACCAGGGGTTTTCGCGGTAAAGCTAAACATCTTCATCTGGCCGATTACTTGTCTGGACTTGTTGTATATATTTCTTGCACCAGTTTGGCCGTCCCATGTACCAGACCCTGCAGTTCTTGAAATCCTCGTCTTGCCATTGACTTTCGTTAACTTCGTGAAAACATAGATGACCCGCTTCACATTCTTGGATTCCTTGTCCTCTCTAGTGACAACAGAAGTATCCCACTGAACGTCGGCGAAAACATCCCATGGATCTGCGTTTTCACCGTAGATGGTCTTCTCCAAAATGGGATTCCATGGCAGCTGCAGATCCATAGCCTTTCTTGCGAGATAGAAACTGACGAGTTCTTGATCGGTGGGTTTGAAGTGAAAGCCTGGTGGGATGATCAACGTCTCCTCCATCATTCTGTCTCTCTTTCCTCTTTTCTGTGATTCTTTAACTATTTTTTGTATGGAGAAAAAATAGGAATCAGGATCCAACTGTCATAGGGGTATATATATAGAGCTTTACGAGTCAAACATTGTTACAACACACGTGGTATAGTAATCGTGGTAAAGAGGTTGATCTTGGCATCCAATCAATGAAGAGTACATTGCCATCTGGTTTCTCCGGCATTTTGATTTTGGATATAAGGCAATTGCAAATATATTTTTTTCTCGAGAATACATTTTTAATGAAAATTTTTACCTAAATCAGATTTCATTGGATAAATCAGTCATACAATAAATGTGATATATTTACTATATGATTGATTTTTTTTAAATTATACATTATTCACACAATGTGTATCATTTATTATGCGATTGGTTTCGATTTGACCGAGTTAGATTGGACTAAAAATTTTTCTTTTTTAATATATTTTTAATAGGTTTTTTTTAGTTTACTTATTAAATAAAAGTAAATAAAATTATTTTCTAGCTAATTAAAACTAACCTATAATATCAGAGAAATTTCGCTTTAAGGCCTTTCTATTTTGGTTCCATTAATTACGAGATTCTCACTTTTGATCTTGTAATTTTAAGAACACTTTTAGTTCCGTGAATCTTTCTGTTAGAAATGTTAACTGAAAATGCCACATGTTTAGTGCATAATCTTCAGAGCCTTTTACACTTTTGCTCCCATTTGTTATGAAAATCTTACTTTAGTCCAATAATTTTCACAAAGTAGCACTTTTGGTCCCATGCATTTAAATTAAATATCTAATAAAAATATTATGGAACCAAAAGTATTACTTTTTAAAGATTGTAGGCCCAAAAGTGAGAATCTCGTAGTCAATGAAATCAAAGATAACAAAACAAAAATGATATGTCCCCTACAATAAGAAAATTATAAGTTTCGTTTGATTAAATAACATTTATATGTTATTCATTGCCAAAAAATATATATAGCATGAGCGACATAATATCCACTGTAAAGAGTAGGACATCCATTTCAGCATAGTTGTAGCAGATGATTATATATCGTATCTATAGCTACAAAAATAGTTATAGCTATTTTGAAAACCTATACCTCTACAACTTATTTTACTACAATTATTTTAATTTATGTGCCTATATCATGACTACAAATTCTCGTAGTCCTTAGTATATAATATAAGGGGAAAAACATGCAATTTTGATTCAATAACATAAGGGTGGTGGCCCTTTTGGGGCCCAATTGAGAATAGCGTTTAAGATTGTAATTTTTAAAAAAAAAAAAATTAGTAAAAAAAATCCTAATTTGCCTGGAATTTCTCGCAAGAATTGGACATGACTTCTCCTTTTTTTTTTTTTTTTTCCAAGTTTTACCTACTTAGATTAAAATAATTTGATCTGTCTTATATGACAAGAGTGATATATTAAAATATAACATGTCATCATTGCCACCTCATCATACCTGCCAAATCACCTTTATGTTTGCGGCATTGTGAGGTGGCAATAGTAACTGTTCTAATCCTAATTTAGGGGTTGACATTTTTTATTCTGTATGAATTAATTTACAAGAATAAAATTATAATTTAATTGTGTCATTTGCAAGTCACATGCAATTTTCAATAAAAAAGAACTAAAAATTATCAAAAGTTTGAAGTTACAAGTGTAAGAAAAAATTCATATTTTTGAATTTAATGAAACGAGAAAAATATTATAAATAATTTTTTAATTTAATTATACTTTTTGTGGGTACAAATATCTTATTATTCTTTTCAAGAATGTGATTTTTGACTTTGATAATTTTGAAGGTGGACCTTGACCGTATTATCTCCTTCGATATTGACTTGAGGTTTTAGTAATGTTAATTCAAGAGTAATTTGAATACTTGTCGTCCTTCAGTGTTTCTTGGTGGAATTGGAGCTTTGATTTTGTCAATGTATATCTGCCCTTTGATAACATTAATTTGTTGGTCTTTTGACTTGTTATCGAATCAAACATTGAACTTGGATGACTTCTGCGATGAACTCCTTAATTTTCTTTTGAACACCACGAAGCTTCTTTAATTTGCGCTTGAGAGAATTCTGAAATTTTTTGAATGCTACCTTATTTGTGTTTTTACTTATATCTTTAATTGTGTTTTGAGTTGTTGAAGCACCCCCCTTCATGTGCTCTTCCATTAATGATTTAACGAAAATTGGTAATGGGACGTACATTACAAATTTTTTTTACTTATGGGACTAAATCCGTTGAATCGTAAAATATACTTGTTTTTTTTTAAAGATATAATGCACTTGTCAAAAATATGAAATTTGATATTTGGCGTGATTTGATTGGCCAAAAAATAAATATTAATATCAATTAATTAACTAGTTTTTTAGAAATTAAATTTAATTAAATTCTCAAAATATAAATAGAATTTCATACTTTATATATTATTTTTCATGTGGGGCAATTTTATTGGCACAAACTTAATTTGTGTACACTAAAACCAAATTATGAAAATCAATTGGTATAGAATCCAAAATTACCATCTCTTGAATTACAAAACTAAAATTGCAATTTTCCCTACTTAATGTTTAGATGGCTTCAATTTTACAAGAAGCATAATTTCATATAGATTAACATTTTAACCTAGAACGTGTATTTATAAGCAATATATATAAGGATAAATTACATTTTACCATTTGAGTTATGCGCCTTTTTATATTTTGCCATTAATTTTTTTTTTTATGTCAATTTATCATCTTAATTTTGTGAAATTTGCATTTTGCCATATATGACTGTCTTTTTGTTGATTTTTCTGCGACTGAAAAAATCACATGCTATGCATATTTAAAAAGGATCACATTACATAACTGTTAAATATCACATATGTACTGCATGTAATTTTTTGTATTTTTTGACAACAAACTTGGTCGAAAAATATTTATAAATGGTAAAGTGCAAAATTTCGTAAAATTGAGATAGTAAGTTGATACTAGAAAAAGTTTTGATGTCAAAGTGCAAAAACAATCGTAGTTCGAACTGCAAAATGTAATTAACCCTACATATAATTACATACAGATAGTGATCATGTTCTGAAATCTGGAAATTCGTTTGCAGTTGTTATTTTTAGGATTTACAGCAAGCTCTCTTGAAATTTGGTAAAATTACTACTATTCCTTCATATTAAAAAAATTATAAATTCGCTATGATGTTTAATGAAATTATATAATTTTTGGATGGAGGTCTAGAATTGTAAACTTTATTCTTGCTATAATTTTTTTTTGTTTTTTAAAATATTAAAAAATTGTAAAAAAAAATCAAACAAAATCGATGGAAAATTTTTAAAAATTGTAAAAAAAAAAGTTATTTAGTTATTCCATAAAAAATTGTCAGAGAATTTTAAAAATTAATTAAAATAATTATTTATAATCTACAAGGGCATTTTAGTGAGTTAACCACAAAAGATGAAAACCTAATGAAAATAAACGGATTGGGCTAATTGTTAGACAACCATTCAAAATAAGGGAGAATTTGATAATTTTTCAAACAACGAGAGGATATTTATAATTATGTCAAATCTCAAGAGAGCTCGCCGTAACTTCCTTTATATGGGATTGTTTTCATTTCTAGCATGAAATATTACATACACATGTGAACATAAACATAGATCACTAGAAAAAATATGATTTTTTGTCATAATTAATTATCATAGTTAAAAGTAAAAAATCGTGGTGAATACTAACTAATCATAATTACATAACAGCTATATATTTAGCCATTATTCTGCAGGCAATGGCAAATATTAGTCATAATTAATTAAAACCATGACAAATATCGATTAATTTTGATCAAAACTAAAGTTTTCGCTTTAATTTTTTTAATTTAACTATGGCAAAAAGTATTAATTTAGCATGATTTTTAAGTTATGGTCATTTACAACATAAAGAATAACCCATTAATTCATGTAATGAGGTCATATAAAGAAGTTTGGCTAAATCGAGTTTTTGGTCCCACAAAGAATGGGAGTTGCTTCTTTTGTCATGATTTACGATTTCATTTTTTTTGTCCGAAAAAACTGTTAAAAAGTCTACAAAATTAGTCACACAAGTCCTTTTTCATTGCAAAATATCATAATTACGTCAACTTTTAAGGAAGATATTTTTAATATACACCTAATACAAAATTTCATATATGTACGTATAACATGGTAGAAATACCAACTTGTAATAGAAGATCTTAATTGGGAAAAAAGCTAGATCTTTAGCTCCCATAATCCCACATTCCTATCCCAAACTTGTCTTAATGGCGAAAAAGGGTGGTGACATTTATATCAGATAGCACAATTTCACCTTATGAATCATTAATGCATGCATCCATGGATTTGGGCCCAACGTTTGCCCTTCACGTGAATACTTCGTTTGCTTCACGAGTCAAATGTTCATACCACTTCTGTCTTCACTCCAAAAAAGTCTTGATGCCCGCAACAGAATTTCATTGTTTTGTCTCATGTTTTGTTCTATTTATGATGATAAATCATTTTCTTGAATTACCCCAACTCTTACATGCCTATAAATACTCGAATTCGATCTCTGCTATATCCTCAGCAGTGAATAAGAAAAAATGGCTCAGTTTTGGAGTAATTCCATTGTGATATGGCCGTTACTGCTGAGTTGTTTATGCCTGAACCTGGCTAGGAATATGGCAGAATTTCCAAGAATCGAACACTACCGCAAAAGAAACGTCGACCGGATTGCGTTCTTGGTGGTGGGAGACTGGGGACGAGGTGGAAATTTCAATCAATCAAGAGTTGCTACTCAGGTGATCATGAGGCAACCTAGTCCAAGTTTGTTGTTTTTTATACAGTCAGTTGTTTCTTGTCCTAATAATGTTGTTTATGATCAGTTTAGATGTAGATGAGGTATCTAAGGAGTTTTAACTCGGTTCTACTGATGCAGATGGGAGATATTGGAAAGAAGTTGGGAATTGATTTCGTGGTCTCGACTGGCGATAACTTCTATGATGATGGCTTGAAAGGCGTGAACGATCCGCTCTTTCAACTATCGTTTACTAGTATTTACACAGCCAAAAGCCTGCAAAAGCCATGGTACACAGGTACAAATTAGTTCTCATCTTAGCTTGATAATTAACTAGTAGTACTTATCAGGCAGTATAGGCTATGTTTTTCTCTTCCTACACCTACTGTCTGATCCGATGTATCCTTGTACGTGAAATGAAACATAAGTCTTAGGGAACCATGATTATCATGGGAACACCGAGGCTCAGTTAAGTCCGGTCCTCAGGAAACACGATAACCGGTGGCGTTGTAAGAGAAATTTCATCGTTGGAGCAGGTGTTTATTACTCTTTGCTTTCTGTCTGATTACAATATTTGTCTTATGAGCACTGATTCATGAGTACAATGCTTAGGAATCGTGGATATTGTTTTCATCGACACCACTCCGTTTGTGGGAAAGTACTTCAACAACTCTAAGAACCAGAAGTTTGATTGGAAAGATGTACTGCCAAGAGATAAATATCTGTCTGCCCTTCGAAAAGTAAGCCTTGTTTATGCAGGAATCGTTCTTATAATTTGATAGTAAAGGTTACAGTACAGTACTCAGATTTGAGTGTGGATCAGAGCCTGCATTTGGCACTCAGCAAGTCGAGGGCTCCCTGGAAGATCGTCGTCGGACACCACACGATGAGAAGCATAGGCCATCATGGTGACACTCGGGAAATTGTGGATCAGCTTCTCCCAATTCTTGAGGTAGTAAAGGGATTTTTTCAATTAATAGCTTAGCAGAAAAGTAAACTTAGAGTGTCTACAGCTTATGCTTTTGAATTGCTTAAATAAGTTCACTCATAAGAGCTATAAGCAGTGTCAACTCTCGCTCCAGCTGAACTTACAACTTTCTGTACAACTTTACTCCTACATGAAAAGTAGAAAAGCTATTTCACACACAGCCTACCATTGATAAATGAGCTGGATAAGTGAATCTCATTCCTATATATTTAAACGAGAGTGTTGTTTTTTACAGGCGCATAAGGTGGATATGTACATCAACGGACACGACCACTGCTTGGAGCACATTAGCAACAACAAAGGGTATATCGACTATCCAGACCTCATTATTTCGTGGTATTAACGTAGCAGTAGTGAGATTTATGTGTTTTTGGCGCAGCATGATGCATTTCTTGACAAGTGGAGGAGGTTCAAAGGCTTGGAAAAACGACATTCACTATGGGAAGAATAACGACACCGTGCACTTCTACTATGACGGGCAAGGATTCATGTTTGTGTCGCTGACGCACCAGAGGGCAAATGTGTTATTCTATGATGTTTCGGGAAAACCTCTGTATCATATGAGGATAAGGTCCACAGACAAAAAATTCACTACTGTCTGATGATGCAAAGAAGACACACTACAATGATGAAACTACAGTAAAACCTTTATAAATTAATAATCTTGGGACCATGAAATTTTATTAATTTAGAGAAATATTAATTTATCGATAAATTAATATTTTATTAATTAAAAGAGAGACTTTTTAAATTCAGCAAATTTAATACATATGTATTGAAAATAAATAAATTCATATATGTTTCATTAATTATATTCATGCAATAATTAACTATTATATTCATAGATACATGTATCAATTCATTGAAATTACTTAAATATACATGTTTACATTAATTCGTTGCACTTAAATAACTATTATAATCAATTAAATATATTCATGCATGATGAATGAAATATATACTACATAAATCTCAATATGATAATAAAATAATTCATAACACCCAATCATGTTTTCTCATCTAAAAGGCATCGCAAAATCATCCATGAATGATCAAATGCGTAAAGCATTATAGATTTCATATTTTAGTAAATTATCATAATATTTATAATTGTAATATTTACGAATTATTAATTTAGAGCTTTAATGGGACCTAATATTTATAAAGGACTTTTCCAAAAATTATTATTTTATTATCTTATCGAATTTGATGATTTTTTACAAAGGCCCAAGTCGGGATTAGAGGATTTTATTATTTTAGAGAGTTTATTAATTTATAGAGTATTAATTTATAGAGGTTTTACTGTATTGATTAGCTCTGAGGATGAATTATTTGTACTTTGGTAACAAAGATATTAAATTATTACAAACCGTGTTACTTTTCTCCTGCTAATCTTCTAACGTCGTCATCTGTGCAATGGATGTTCACAGGATCCAGAGAGTAGAAATGTCTGAATCATTGCTGGTTATTATCAGTAATAAGTTCTGTCAAGAATTAAGTATAGGAAAACAACCTCTTCACGTAATATAAACACCAGAAATCCCAGACTGCAATAAATGAACATCAAAGAGGCAAAATACCATTGCATCGCTCTTTTAACCAACATTCAAAGGCATGGAAACATAATATCCTTGTCCCCAATTTAGATGCTGGTACAAGTCACCTTTTGTACAAAGCATTGAATGAAAAATGCTTATAAAATATATCAGCCAAGAATAAGATTTCCACCGTCTCTCTCCCATTGATAAAAGCATATAAAGTGATAGCTTAGCATCTAGGAAAATCCCATGTTAAAAGTTCTAACAGTAACAGCATTATGGCTGATACATACAGAAATTGCATCTGCGTTCTCCTGTTGATAGCTTGTCTCTGTCTAAGCAAAGTAACCGTTACAGCCCGGCTTGTCCAAATTCGGCAGCGCATCAGGCTAAATGGTGTTATAAACTTTCTGGCTGTCGGAGACTGGGGACGGAAGGGAACTTTCAATCAATCTGCCGTTGCTCGTAGTGTATATATTTATATATATATATAGTATACGACGAAATTCTGCTGGAATATTTCCTCTCAATTTTTTACTTACCTTTAACGAACTCTATTTCAAATATGGATGCAGATGGGTGAAGTTGGAGCAAAGCTAGGAATTGACTTTGTAGTCTCTACAGGTGATAACTTTTACAATGATGGATTAACTGGGGTTAGAGACCCTGCCTTTGCACAATCATTTACCAATATATATACTGCAAGAAGCCTACGAAAACCTTGGTATGCAAGTAAGTCTTGGACATCCATGTGTTCTTTTCTGGCTGATGATAATCAAAGTCTCAGAATCTTGAACTTTTACTCGGTGTTCTCCCTGTCCGTCTCCATTATGTATAGTACTGGGAAACCATGATTATCATGGAAATACTAGAGCACAACTGAGTCCGTTGCTCAGAATGCGCGACAGACGATGGAATTGCTACAGGTCTTACACTGTTCGTGCTGGTATTGTTCACTAAGCCTTCTGTATTATGTTACGTGTTATATTTCTCAGGAGCTTAGACGAAACAAGTTGCGTTAAATCATGGATTTTGTTTTGGATTAGGTTCGCTTCATAAAGGGAGGGAAAATTTACAATGTAAAACATGAATAGGAGTATTAGTGTAATTTTTAAAATATGGAGAGATTATTTCGTAATATATCCAAACTTCAGAGGTGTCTGTGCAATTATCCCTTCATTTGTTAACATAATGTTCAGGGTTTCTGCAAATTTTCTTTGTGGACACATCTCCTTTCAAGGACAAGTACTTTGTGGAGGGCCCCAACAAGTTCAACTGGACAGGAGTCCTGCCTAGGAAAACATATATTTCTAACCTTTTAAAGGTCAGTTTACGCTAACACTTATGTATACAACGTTGTAATATGAACATCTTTCAGATTCACAAATATCCATCGAAGGTCAGCATTCTGCATGTATCATGTATGTTCATTAGGATTTAGACACAGCCCTGAAGACATCAAAGGCTGCGTGGAAAATTGTTGTTGGACATCACCCCATAAGAAGCATTGGAAAACGAGGCGACACTGAGGAACTTCTGGAGAAGCTCCTGCCTATTCTAGAGGTACATAAACGTCGACTACAAGATGATCTTATACTTGCCTGAAAATATGGTTCAAACAGGTGACGGTATTGGCTAATGATAGAGTGTATAAGTTGATGCCAGGACCCTTTTGTTTTTCCAGGCAAACAAGATTCCCATCTACGTAAATGGGCACAATCACTGTCTGGAACACATCAACAACACCGGGATGTAAGAAAAATTCAACCCAAAGACATTTTTTCAGATAGTTGTCTATGTATCCTGTAAGTCCAATGCTTCTTTTGCAGCCCTATTGAATTCCTGACTAGTGGAGGAGGGTCGAGGGCGTGGAGCAACATTATACATCGTGACAGATACAAGAAAAACTTGAAGTTCTACTATGATGGGCAAGGGTTCGTATCAGTTCGACTTACAAAACTCCAAGCAAATGTAGTTTTCTATGATGTTTCCGGCCAGACCCTGCATAGTTTTGAGCTAAAGAAATTTGGTACAGAGGAG
Source organism: Sesamum indicum (assembly GCF_000512975.1). Taxonomy (NCBI): domain Eukaryota; kingdom Viridiplantae; phylum Streptophyta; class Magnoliopsida; order Lamiales; family Pedaliaceae; genus Sesamum; species Sesamum indicum. The sequence continues at coordinate 12,788,315 of NC_026147.1, forward strand.
AATGAGGTATAGCTTTGCATCCATGCATGCATCTCAGTCTCCCCATAAACCAATTATATTTTTCAAATAACTGCAGATGTAAAGAATTTTGCCAATGCAAACATAATAAAGAGGAGTTGCACAATAGTAGAAATGTTACCGTTTAAATTGTCTCTAGCTGCACCTTCTGGCATGTATTTAGTCGGTATGCAGTCAATTGCATGGTGAATATGTAATGAGGCTTAAACAATTTAAGTTAAAGCACCAAGCTGTAATACAAGAAGTGAGAGAATCCTTATTGTCATAAAATTCCAATGGATACTCTCATAATAGATAAGCAAATTCTGGTTTCTTGAATACTACGGCCATTAAATAAATTCAAAACAAAGTCACTATGTACATGTCAATTAGAGCAAGAGAGTAATTTCCACAAAGCTATACCCATTATAGAGAGCATCTGTCAGTAAACCGCCATGGCGACCTTTGCCCAATTGATGCTTAATTTGCAACAAAATGGTACCTAGAATCAACATAGCTTTCCACATCCCAAAGGAAAGAACCGAAAGTCACAGCTTCCAGAACAAGTCTCCTCAGACCACCAAAGCTGATCTTGATGAGTTCATCTTTGGAAGAATCAACGGTTCCTTCAGGTGTGATAACAATCTCAGGTCTACCGAACAATGCTTCGGTATGTTTCTCGATGATACTGATAGCCTCTTTAGATCGGATAGTTGCATATCTCTGAAGTGTCTCCCCATCAAATGACATGACATATGTTCGCAATCTGGACGGCTTTATCCTACCAAAACCTCCAGCACCCAACCCACCAGACCATGAAGATACTTCTGGATGGGGTTGAGGGTTCCTCAAAGATTCATTACTGTAATCACCACTAGGTCTCATGTCATCTGCTATAACTTGTTCGATATGATTCTCTTCATTGTCAATACTCTGAGGAAGGACTTTCATAGACTTCTCTAACTGAAACCTTTGGTCTACGCGTCTAAGGAAATAACCATACATGACAGATGCTGCATAAACCTGGCCAACTCTTAGTTTACTTATTTGAGCTACTGAGTTAGAATCGCCAAGTCGATTTCCAAGAATGAGAGCCAGGTGGTTCTGAATCATCTCATAAGCTTCAGGAGAGTGGAGGCTCTCCAGTTTATCATCTTGGCTGGGCCAGGAATCCACCCGACCAGAATTATCTGGTGATGATGGAGTAATTGTGGGAATCAAAGACACATTGGCATCCATGAATTTCTGTACCACCAACGCATACAATATCTCTTCCAAAGCCTTTCTTCTTTCATTGGCTTTAACCTCCGCGATTCTCCTGAAATAAAAAGTCCCATCAATAATATTCTTACTCAAACATGATGCACTTTTCAATTCAGGAATGATAACAATAAAGTACACACATGAACACTTAGTCAAATCTTAGAAATCCAATTCTCATCATGCATTACTAGACTGTAATTAGTTTAATTACAAAAGCAGATATTGATGTTCCATTTAACAAAATAAGCGACCACCTCACAGAGAAGAGCTCTATTGGCGCTCAAAAGGTGACGCAGTGAGCTTTAACTATTACTAACCTGTATAACACAAGTTCAGTACCAGAAGCAGCTGGCTCCTCCTTCTCTTTTTCTGCATCACGGTCAGTTTGAAGCTGTTCAAGCTGCTGTTCCACTGCAGCAGGAACAAGATGAGGGTGGCTTACTAATATCTGCGACAGAAATTGCCCAATTGGAGACTCAAGCTGAAGTGGGGCAATAGGAGCTGCTGCACTGCCGGAATCAGAAGGTTGCATAGAAGCTCTAATTCCAGTGCACTTCCTGGTAACAAAGTCCACCTTTCTATTGCCCAATTTCACGTGAGAAATTGATGGTCTTTGCTGCAAAACACGGTCTCAATAAAAATCAGCGTAAACTACTATCATATACCTTACTTGTATATCAATGAATCTTGAACAATTAACAAGCCTTGAGCAAATGCCAGAGTCCATTAGTTCATAAATCAAGTGAGTCCAAAGTATAATAAACAAGCACGCTGGTGTAAGTATTATTGGTGGTGAATCACCATACATATATTGATAATCACTACAGAAAATTAGAACATATAAGTACCAGAATTCTAATGAAAGAAACTCAGATTAATATATATACTTTGAGAAGTTATTGCTGCCCACACGAAGTTCACACAAGAGATTCAGCAAAACAAGAACCAACCCCCCCCCCCCCCCACCCCCAAACGAAACGAAAAAAGATATACATAAATCAGAGGAAGAAGAAAAAGAAGAAGAAGAAGAAGAAAGAATAACCAACACCTTTGATCTACTTCACCATCATGATCAAATGAAAAAATGAACCCTAATAAAATCCGGACTTGGGATATATATTCCAGTCGACCACAAAATATAATCAATAAATTGAAAAAAAGAAAGAAAAAGAACCTCATAAGCAACAAAACAAGTAGACAAATACGAAATTTTGACACTGGAAATAAAACCTTTCAACTTCTTAACTCTTAACCTAATTCAACAACCCCTATCCAATTCCCGTCCATCAAATCACACCGGAGCTGAAGACAATCATTTACCCGTATCCAGGAGTAGGAAAGCAGGGACCTGGATCCAACCCTCAACTCGGGCCTGGCTGGCCCAGATCGAGCGACCCAGTTCGGCGAAACACTGCTGAACGACGCCCGAAAAGCAGCTACAGTTTCCATCCTCAATCAACGCTACCACCACCTTCCCTACAACACATAAACAAATGATTAAAGGCCCTAATACCGACAGCCGCCGAAATAACCGGAGAAATCGAACGGGATAGGAAACGAGAAAACAATCGGGTTTGAAGTACCTCGATGAGACAATACCCAAAGTGTTGTTGGGTCTTGCAGATATATAATGATCAGCCGAGTCTGATTTCTTTATTCTGCTAACTGAATTGACTATGAATTTGCTGGATTTAATAATTCTCGACGCTGTTTTGAGCAGAACACAGTGGGCTCGTCGATCGTGGGAACCCGTCATTTTATAAACGGCGTTGTCGTCCCGATTTGTGGTGTACTTTGACTGAATGGTAAGTAAAGAGTCCCTCTATTTCACTTAAATTACAAAATGCCCCCACAGCATTTTCTTCATTCTATTTTCAAGTTTTGGTAGAAATTTATTTTAATTTATTTGATTATAAAATAAATTAGGGTTTAATAAATGGAAATCTGAGTCAAATTCAAGTAAGTTGACTAAATTCTAGCCATACTTTCTTTTATTAATTTTAACTAATTGATTTGAGTCAGAGTCGGGGCTTATATTATATTAAAATTAAGGTTAAATTGTAGTTACCTACACGAGATTTGACATAATTATGAATATTCATCATTATTTGCAAAATTATAATACCCCTCTCAAATAGAAAATAATTATGTAGTCCTTAGATGATCAGGTAAAAATTACTATCTTACCCTTTGCTGAACTTTTTTTTTAAAATATAAAAAAAATTGAGGGTAGATAAAGTGAATAATCTATTGAGAATATTAATTTAAAAAAATACTTTATAAAATTTCAAATAGTATATAAAATTATAATTCATAATCTAAAAGATCATTTTAGACAGTTCACCGCAAAAATTGAATAAAACATAACTGAATAGACTTGTTGTCAAAAGAATGTTAAAATTAGAGAGATATTTATATTCTTTTAGAAAGAAAAGGTATTTATAATATGTAAAACCTCAGAATAGGTGGTTGTGATTTATCCTAAAGTTAATGATTACCAAAAAAATAAATTATTTTTATGTCATAAAAATTATGATAAATGCCTATTTTTTACTATATTCAAATAAAATCAGTCCAAAAATTCAAATTTTAACCATAGTCATTTAAAATTTGTCATAATTTCAACACCTTACATGCAGAACAATTTTTTAAATTATGATAAAAAATCATACTTTTTCTAGTAAATAAATCTTAATTTTGATACTATTTTATCATCATATTTAAATTTGAGTTTTTATGCTTGAAATCTTTAACTGCAATATTTTAATAATTCTTCCAAAAATTTGATCTTTCTAAAATATAGATATATATCTTCAAGTAAAAAAGGAAAACTGAAATTGCTGAATACAAACATTTGCAAATATTAAAATCTTGAAAAAAGCTAAACCAATACCGTCTTAGTCTAATGATCAAAACTATGATGTTATAAACGAATTTGATGTTATGAGTTTTAATTTTATCAAAAACTATGAATATATGTATAACGCATTTCTTGGCCTGTCGAGAGAAAAATCATCAATTGAACACTGTTGTACTGTACGATCTTGTTTTATTAATGAAACTTACATTTACTCAAAAAAAAAGTATGAATATATGTCTCGTTTTATATGAATATTTGTCTTATATTCATCAAGATATTGGTGTAATAGTAAATAACTGTCACTTACCCCCGAAAAAAAAAAGCTAAACTACACATAATACACTATTAAGGTAAGTATTAATTATAGGGGTAGCTTGGTAAATTGCCACAGGCTTGAAGATCTTTTCGTAACTGGGTCGAAGAATATCGTGGAGATCTCTCGATCAGACGAATCGGGGCCCATATGGGAGGTCTGGGCCCATTAGTTTGTTCAATTCAATTTCCATTTTTCTTGTTTTTTTTTTCTTTGGTGTGTGGGTGGGGGGCCGGTCATTGTGGTGTACGTGTAACCCTAAAAAATCATGAATTGGTTTTGGAGTATTGTCGACCTATATGAGAGACTAACACGTCTTATATGTTCTTGGTCGTTTAATTTTCACATTATATATATTTTTTTAAGTCCATAAATATCTCAGAAATAGGCATATTTTACGTGAGAATGCATTTTGATGGACCATGTGAATACACGATAACACCTTTTTTTTTTTTGTTTTTCTTTTGAGAATTGATGAGATTTATACATGGAAATTAAATTAAAAGAAACATAATTAAAAAATTATTTTAATTTTTTTAAAAAGATAACTCAAGTAAAATGCAATAGGGTGTTAATAAATAGTCACCGAGAAAAATGCAGTTTACTTTCATACGATATGAGAAATGTGTAAAACGCCCCCTGTGAAAAATAAATTAGTATATTAGGCCTATATATTTTTGAAAATGAAACAAAATACTCTCCTATGGCTAGTGATTTTAGTACACGTGGCCCAATGCAAAGGTTATATACTTCAGAAGCGACTGTCGAGCACATGACATGGCATACAAACCGTCAGATGGAAGAGGATCCATGTACCATTCGTCTGATGCAGGTTTTACAGCAGAGCCCCGTAAAGTTAGACTGGGATTGTGCATAGATGGGTTTGCGTCGCACGGGCAGTATGGTCGTACTTATTCATGTTGACCCGTTATACTTACATCGTACAATCTCCCACAGGAATATGCATGAGTTTTGAGTATATATTTCTGATGGTTGTAATCAATGGCTCTTCAATTCTAAGCATCTAATCGATATGTACTTAGAGCTGTTGATTGAAAAAGTTGCAGAATTGTATGACATGTGAGTGTACCGACACATGACAACGCCATGAACCAGACATTCATGGATTGAGAACGACCTCACTATTGTTTTTCATAACTTTTTCATCATACCTCACTATTGTTCTCACATTACTTCAAGTTTTTCTTTCATTTATTCAGTAAAGATCATCACTAACTTAAGCATTGAAGTGCTAACATTTGTTTTATAAGTTAGCCCCTCGATAATCTTAAAATTTTCGTGAAAATTCTTTGTTTTTTGTAGTGCGAATTGGAGCTCGATACGCATTCAAGCTTAATTAATATTGATTCTATATATATATATATATATTATGTTAGAGCTTAATTAATATTGATTCTATATATATATATTATGTTAGATTCAAAATAATTATTAACTATCACCTGAAATAAATAAATTTAAAAATAAAAGATTCAAAATACAATAGTAAAATAATAAAATATAGAGGGATAATGTTAAAAAAACAAAACAAAATTTAGAAAGATAACAACCTAACATAAAGAAACCTGCAAAATGAAAAATAATCAATTCTAATTATTAAATCAGTGTTACTTATAAAAAATTCAAATAGGGATAATTTTAATCAATTCTATCTTAACTGGAGAAGAATCTGTAACCTAAATAAAAAGCAAATTCTCTGTGGATCAGATCGGTATCAAGTGTTTTTTTCCTTTTTTTTCTTTTCAGTTTTTATTATGGCTTTGATATATTTATGATTCCATAATTTTGATACTTTGGTATTTTAATTTATTATTTAGCTTTTTAAAATTGTAAAATAGTCTTGTAATATTTTAATATTTTGTAATTTTAGTTCTTTCGATGTCGAATTTTACAAAAATCATAGTCATGTGGTTTATTTAAAATGGGGCTTTCGTTCTGATTGATTCACTTTTGCTAATATGAATAAAAAATTAAAAAAAAAAATACAATAATATGGAACATGATTTATTCCAACAACTTTTGCAAAATTCAACAGGGAAAAATACAAGCTACCTCCCTATGATATGAATAATGTGCAAAATAACCCCTGTAAAATAAAGAATACCAAATTACCTCATTTTGTTCTTAAACTTGAAGCAGTTTACCCGGTTAGAGGGGGGTGTATAATACACTTGCACCTCTTGTGATTGCACACAATTTTTTTAAGAATAAAACATTATTTTTATATAATATATTATATATAAAATTCTTAATAATTAATATATAAATATTTGTAAACAGTAAAAATACTATTTTTATATAAAATATATTATAGTTTTAATAATACATACTTTTTTATTTAAAAAACAAACCCATCCCCAAACCCCTCAGTGGCCACCGCCCTTTTCACCCTCAATCCATCGACAGAACCTCCACATCCATGGTCGCCCTTCATCCTAGCTGATGTCGCCTGCGCCACTACACTATTCCCAGGCCCATTGCTGCCCCCTCCTTCCCCTCCCCCACCACAAAAAAAAAGAAGAACGGAATTTCACACAGGTTTAGGTATGATTGTTTGGAATTTGAAACGGTTATAAATTAAAGAAATTAATTTGAATAGGGTTTAGGAACGATTTATTATCCGTCGTTATAAATGGTGTTTCTAAACTTTAGGAACGGTTTGTGAAGGACCGTTTCAAACAGGACAGTTATTGTAACACGTTGATGGTAACCGATTCTAATATTCTATTTGAATAGGAAAAGGTATTTCTTTTTATTGAAACGCATTGGATAACATTTCAAACGGTTATGTATTTTATTTCGAGTTATTTTTTGAACGGCATTTGTAATACTCATGCCTGAATTTTAGAAATGTATTTATTTATATTGGTGATATATTTAGGCACGATCATTGAAATGTATTATGGTCTATTTTTGAAATTGTATTAGGCAAGGTGTATTTTATATTTGGAACAATCTATTGTAACTGTTTTAGGAATATTTTTTTGAATACAATGTGGAACATGAATTAGTATGGATTGCAATACATTTAGAAATGGTTTTTCCTGTTTAGAAACATTTTTTTAGAACTGTTATAGCCATAGTTTTAGGAATGGTCCTTTTTTAGATTTGTAACATTATTTTAGTAATTACTAAAATCATTTCTAATTTTTTATTAAATGATAAAATTTTAATAAAATTGTAATTTATATACTTAATAAATTTTAATATATTATTTAATTAATTTAATAAATTTTAATACATAATTTAATTTGTATATTTTAATAAATTTTATTAATTAATTAATTTAATTTAATAAATTTTTAATTAATTATATTTATAAATTTAATTAATTGAACAAATATAAAATAATGGAATGTAATAAACATTATAAAATATGAATAATTAAGGAAAAATATTATATTAATATAAAATAGTATCCAATTATAAAATTTAAAAAATTAAAATTTAATCTAAACCTTTCTCGTCAGTGACGTCCATATCGTCCTAGTTCGAGATCGAGGGTCTGCCGAAGGCAATGCTGAGGCGCTATTGGAGGCAGTCGATTGTGATGGTCCCACAGTTGAGGAACTGGCATGCATCTCCCTCATCATGGCCATTATATCGACCATCAACATCTCCAACCGGCCAATTGGATCCTCCATGGCGGATCTGGTTGTGTCGGTGTCAGTGGGGGTGGCAACGATGATTTGTAGGTCTGGCTGGAGACATAAGCCTCAAACTTAAGGCCGAATACACTGCCTTGTTCTTGCCCTCGACTACAGCCAATCGCAGCTGGTGCTCGGTCATCGCCACCGAAGCCTCCTATTCAGTTAAGGTATTGTGGTCCTCGACCGTGGGTTGAGCCTGATGGTTCTCCATCAGCTTCGAATGTCTCATGCAAAACAAACAAAATTATTAGAATTTTACCCCAAAATTATTTTAAAAAAAAAAAAATTACTAAGCTACTTACCGCCACCTCAGCTATCCTCGGGCCACTCCAACTGTCGTCCGCCTTCTTCTTGTAGCATCTGGTGAACAATTCCACCTGTTTGGGCGGCAAACCGAGCTCTACCTCCTGTAGAAGAATAAAAAATTAACATAGTATGTATACCAATAGAGAAAGACCCCCCGCAATATGCAATCGAGGACACCATGGGGTTCGCTGTCCGATTTGCTCACCCCCCCCCCCCAC
>NC_026147.1:12797059-12811652 GCF_000512975.1 Sesamum indicum
TCCTCGTCCCGCTTTCCCCCCCCCCCCCCCCCCAAAAAAAAAAAAGAAGAAAGAAAAAATCACGCCGCCCTTTTTCTGTCACCATGCCCAAACCACCTCCCCCAACTTGCCGTTACCGCACTCAAAGCCCCTTCCTAATTTGTCATTGCCGCCTCCCTCTCTCTCTCTCTATATATATACAAACATTTATATATATAATTATAATTATATATAAATTCATTACATATAATGTATTTGTAAACCAATATCTACATAAATATATATTAAGCAAATTTAAAATTGTAAATCTAGACTGTTAATTTTGAATTAAGTAAGATCTAAGCCATCAACCTATAGATTGGATTTGGACCTCTGATTCATATCACATCTAACGGTTCCTAAATTCAAAAAAAGATAATCAAGTAAAATGCGTGTTCATCACACGAAATTGCATGAGGGGCTAAATTGCTCTATTTTCACAAATATAGAGAGGTGATTTGGTATTTTCTTTCCACAGGGGGTAATTGCTCATTTTTAATATCACATGGGGTAATTTGCATTATAAACCCATATCCGACACTGAAAGGACCAAAATTGCGAAACATCAAAGCATTATAGGGTTTTTTGCAACCACTAGAAAAAGAAAGAATAAAATGTCAAAATTGCGAGGGACACATAATTTGTTCCGGCAACTTTCGTAAAATTCAACGCCAAAAAAACCAAAATCGTAAAATATCAAATGGTTACAAGAGTATTTTGTAATCCTAAAAAGATAAAGGATATAAATACCAAAATACCAAAATTACAGGACAAAAAATATATTTAAGTCTTTTCTCTTAAAAGAATATATTTAAGTCTTTTCATTATTATAGGGATAATAATTTAATTTTTATTGCGGTAATTATACTTACTTCTCCCCTAATATAGTTAACTCTACACATATATAATAACAAAAATCTCTTCTCTAAATTGACAATATGCATCGAATTTCCTCTACTTACTGGTTTTTGCAAGAAAAGAAAATTAATAATTACAACTATATAGAAAAGATTGTTACTATAGAGGGTTGATAATTTTGATCGTATTGAAATTAATTTTGTAATTTAATCGTGTAATTAAAAAATTTGTAATTTTAGATACTCCAGGCAATTTTGTTGAATCCCCAATTTAATTGGGTCATTAGTCAAATGCAATTTACAACCAATTGTTCTTAAATCGCCAATTTTTAAAAGTTATGTGACTAAATTATAAAAATTAATTCGTATTGCACCAAAAATATCATCCCTAAATTATTGCACCAAATAATTTAATAATTTAATCGTGTAATTAAAAAATTTGTAATTTTAGAATACTCCAGACAATTTCGTTGAATCCCCAATTTAATTGGGTTATTAGTCAAATGCAATTTACAACCAATTGTTCTTAAATCGCCAATTTTTAAAAGTTATGAGAATAAATTATAAAAATTACTTCATATTGCACCAAAAATATCATCCCTAAATTATTGCACCAAATTAAAATATATTTTTACTGTATATATATATATATATATATATTATACTTTGGGTTGTAACAGTCCAGAACACCTAAAGTGCAAAACTAAATCCATTATATGATCAATAATAATAATATTTGGTTAATCGTCCTCTCATGGCTTCTTTCCTGCCACAGTCAAGAGGGTGCTTCTCAGTTTCGTGATCTCGGTGTCCAAATTAGTCACCTCGGGTAACGAAACTTGGAACTCGTCCATACCGTCGGTGCAATCCGAAAACGATGCCCCTCCAAGATAAGTCTTGAGGGCGGATGTAGGGTCATTCTTCACGAACCCGATGCACTTGGTGATGTCGTGGATGATGCTATCGTACGCCTCGCTGCATGTTTCTTGGATGGAGTCCTTCGACACTCGCTTCAGGTGACTGGGCAGCTTCGACCCAATGCCATCAACAACCTTCTTCCCAGCCATGACTTTCTGTAGGGCTGCATTGAGCACGTTCGTCATTGCCCCCTCCCAGGTTTTCGCATCTTTGGTCATCTGCGTGCAGAGGGCCTTATCGGTAGCTGTGTCGCAAAAGGGGTTGACGGCAGATTCCGCCGCGAAGAGGAGGAGGGATGTGGCCAAGATGACCAATGCGAAAGAAGCGGTGGTTTTCGTGAAACCCATTTTTAATTTTCCTCTTTTGAGTTAATTTGTGTGACTATTTTGTTCTTTCGTTTGGAAAATTTAAATGTTATTTTCACCCTTTGTCTTTTCGTGAGGTTGATCTCAGAAGTGGAAAAGGCAAGAAGGGTGAAGTGTGTGTATGTTTGCGTTGGCGTGGTGTGGTTAAATAGAGTGGATGAGTGGGGTGGCGTTGTTTTCTCATTTTCTTTGGTTGTCGAATTATTACATTATTATTAAGTGTTTGTATATTGGTCGTTAAAACAATTTTCTCTCTTTTTTTTTTGTGGACAAAAGGAAAAAGCGGGAAGAAAGATGAAGAGTTCTCAAGAATTAACTGCAACTCAAACTAATTATAATTGGCATTCAACACAACACAAAAAAAAAAAAAAAAACTCCGCTACATTATAATTGACTACGGTTAAAAGTTATGATAAATCAATACTATTATCCACAATCAAACAAAATCAAGTAGTAAAACTTAAATTCTCATCATGGTTAATCAATATTTGCTATGGTTATTAGCCATGGCTAATGTATTGGCCTCACTTGCACAAACAACGGTAACCATTGTAGAGACGTAGTTATTATATTCCCCACAATTTGTCTTTGATCATAGTAATTAATTTGTAGCGAAAAATAATATTTGTTCTAGTACAATAAGCATAAGGACTTCTGGGACAAGCTTGTTTGGTGAAGCATACAATCTAATGCACCGTGGTTGTGTGCGGGCATTTCTAATGAAATTTTGTTCCAGCACCAAAAGAATTGAATCTTCTTGGCCAGTTTGTCATCTAATGGATTTTCGACCCAAGATTTACTCAGTTAGAAGGAGGAGTGTTGGATGATGAAGGTTATCAAGAGATGCAGGCAATCGAAATCAAAGTCAAACTTGCAGAGTGGGGTTCTCAGGAGATGTTGAAGTGGCAGCAACGGAGCAAAGCTCCTTCTCATTTCTTTCATTCTTGAGCTTCTTCTCATATTCAGTCTATTCTCTTACAGTACTTCCAGTCTACCTATGCGTATAGTTGCGTCCTGGATGAGGTGTTGTCAGCCATTCAACCACGCATGACCGCTGGATGAACCAAACCTTGGCCGAACCATTCACAGGTGTGCAGGTCAAATGAGCTATATTCGCTATGTTTCCTCTTAAATCACTGGGCCCCGGATGGCATGCCTCGTTATTTTTTAAAAATGTTAGGTACCATGAGATGTCTTAAGTTTGAAGTTATTTAAGGTTACTATAAATAATAATTTTAACTTAAAATAGTTAGAATTATTTAAACTTACTACAAAAAGTTAAATGAATTATATATATTGCCTACATTATAAATGACAAAAATTTAAAATTAATATTTATCATGGGTTTAACCAAAAGATGTTTCACAATAGTATAAATGTGAGTCATTCATCTAGTTTAAATAGATCCAAACCATTTACTTATAGATCGATACATACCTTTGATTTATTTATTAAATCTCAGTTTGATATATATGTATGTAAAAAGAATAAGATCTAACAATTCATATTTAAGGACATAAAAGTTATTTTATAAGTAAAACTTAAGCAAAATAGCATATGGGGTACGTGATGCGCACCAAATAATTTGAGGGTGTATTTTATTCATTTTTAAAAAAAGTTGAGGTAAATTGTGAAAAAAAAGTCACAAGGGAATGTTTTGCCATTTACAAATAACACAACAGGATAGATTGAATTTTGCCCTCTATAATAGTATAAATAATTATTATTGATCGTATAAAGTCCAGCAGCACCACAACAGGCAAAGGATTTAGATAAAATTCTAAGAAAAATAGAAATTATTAACACTCCAATACTTAAGTGAATAATTATTTTACTGAATGAATAAAGAAAGAACTTGAAATAATGTGATAATAATGATTGAATATGATGGTGGAGTGATAAAATTCGTGTGGAGTGCAAAAGTGAGCATAAAAGTAAGTAAAACTCAAGATAAAATGAGAATAAGAGCATAAGGGACTTCTTTACCCAAATAACTGCATAATACCTTAATTTATAAGCAGTTGTGGAGCAAGATCCGGGAAATAATTAGGAAACTTATACATTATTGGAAAGATGCACATGTTGATTAACTAACAAAAGAATCAGATTGAGATTAGGACTTGGACTTCGAAAGAATTTTTTGAGCGTTCGAAGAGGTCTTGCCCAATCAACCCTGAGAATCTAGGTATTCATTTACTGTTGTTTGATAAGTAGATTTGAACCGGCCTATGCGTAATTGGTTGGAGATTATTTAGTATGATATGTCTTATGATATCATCCACACAGTTGATGTGCCATCTCAATTATATGTTGAGTCATCCCGTTGGATTGGGCTCGTTCTTCAAATCTGCAAGTTACTGAGGATAAATAGATTATGGCTTGATATCTTGCCCGTGGGCCAATAGAGTCAGGCCTACTGGATTTGCTTGGTGGGACCCATTTCCTTACTTCGGACTCCAAGAAAAATATTTGAGGGGGCATTATCTCCCACTTCAAGAGTGCAAGACTTAGTGTTAGACTACTGGAGGAAAAAAAGTAGTCCTACAAAAGATCTACTTGAAAAGACTTTTTCGTCCGTGCAAGTGTAACAGGGACAATCCTATTGTGGTGTTTAGGCTCGCCTCTGTGCCGATGAAAGAGAGTTCTAATATTTGCAACTACCTGATAAGCGTATGCAATTTTTAGGGGAATCTATGCAAATTTTGAAAAGAATAAAAGTGTTTAAGCGATAATTACAACATACATTTAAGATAAGATAACCAGACGATAAGTGAGGGTCACGTGCGCCCTGATTGGAGGAGCGAGTACGCGAGAGAGAAGGGAAAGCCCCCAGTCCTGTGCGGATGGAACTGGCTTGTTGTTATCATATTTAAAGCAGCTTCCTTTTTGTGATTTCACACTCCTTCTGCTTTTCTGGTGAGTCTCTTCCTCTGCTCCTTCTTCTCTTTGTAACGTCCATAGATTTTAATAAATAATTGGGATTAATTGATAAAAATTTAAAAATTTTATTAATTAAGTAAATAAAAAAATTAAAGGAACATAATTAAAATTTTGGAAAAGATTAAATAAAAAAAAGAAAAAAAAGATATACATAGCAAACATAATTCTCTTAAGATTGGAGTAAGCCCCATGTGTGCCATCACCGCAACTCAAAATAAGACACACATCACCACTCCACCCCACCGCCTCTATGTGTAAATAAATCGTGAGCTAAGTATAAATTCTTATGGCGTATCTTTTGACCTGTTGAGGGAGAAATCAACTAAAGAACTTTGTTGTACTATTATTTTTTATTAGTTTTAACAAAATTACGTCTATCCAAAAAAAAATCTAAATTCTATTCATTTCCATTCCTTTTTCTTTCCATAACCACAAGAAGCAGGTATTATCGATCACTCCTTCTAAATCATTAATTAATTTCGTCCTATTTTATTTGATTAGTGAGTTTATTAAATGTAATTTCTACTATTCGAATAAACATTTAACTGAGAAATTTAATGAATTTGATTATTTATAAATTAGGAATTGATTAAATATTCAACTAATTGAGTTAGGGCTGTTCCAAACCAAGAATTATAGCCACACTACGATTGCACATCGGAGGTCTATCCATTCGAAAGTATCATAATAACCACTTTAAACATAGGTAAACTATTATTATTAGCAAATTATTTTAATCACCTCAAATTAAATCAGCATATTAAAAAATAAAAAATAATTTAGACATTACGCATTTGCGCCCGAGCAACCTCGGAACCAACGTTCGGTGTTGCGTTGGTCCATAACGTCTTAGTCAGAATGACATTGTCACACAAACAAAATTTCGGACAATTACATAAATTCGAAGCAAATCATCATTTATTGCTCTTCGAATTGAATCATATTTCCCTTACCAATCACTACTTTCCGAATTCGACATTATAATAGAAGTTGTTTCTTATACGGCTAGTTGATAGACAACATAACTTCAACCCAACAACATAATATATGTTTTCCAAAGAAATTTTGTCGAATTTGGGGGAAAAAATTAGCAGCAACTTTGTTTAGGTAATAGGAATTGTCGTAGCCTCCAAAATAACAACAAATAAAAAAAATAAAAATAAAAAATAACAACAAATAAAAAAGAAGCTATAATGGCAGATTTGTGTAGAGCAAATTGTTTAATTTGAGGCAAAGTAAATGGGTCTTACGCCAGGTCAAATAATTTTTTGAATTAAATGATCCTTATAATGTTACAAATATACCTCTTCACATGCATTAATGCATAAAGACGTATTGGGGTTGTTTGGGCATAAAAAGATTTATTTGATTTATACTAAGTCAATTGAGGGTCAAATATAAAATTTTTTAATTATTTGTTAATGTCAACAAATTCAGTAAATTTTAACTAACAGATGGACTTATTTGTAAGATGGAAGCAAAATTAAAAAATGATAGATATAATTTCTCAAATCATAAGAGGTCTACGTATAATTATATCAAATTTCAAAAAAATCGCTTTAGGCCCTGTTTACTTTGATGTATAAGCTTGTATTAGAAAATTAGTATATGTTAATATAGTACTTTATTGTATGGTGGCCGGTATAAAACTAAAGTCGTGTACTAATTACTATTCCACCTGTATAACTAATACCACCTTGGGAGGTGGAATAGAATTAGTTTCAAAGTTGCACCAAATGTGAATGACCATATATTGTACCCTTGAAATTTGATTTAATAGCAATAATAAAATAATTATTTTAATAATAATTATTATTATAAAACTAAATAATAATAAAATAATTATTTTAATAATAGTAATGATGATGATGATGATAATAATGATTATAAAAATAATAAAATAATTATTTTAATAATAATAATTATTATTATTATTATTTTATTATTATTATTTTCTTGTCTACTAAATTTTGTAAATAATGGCTCAAAGGTTATTTCCTACGGAAAAACATGTGGATACATCAAACTTGATAGAATATATTATGTTCTAATAATATATATAAATAAATAGCTGACTAATTATAAAGAATTTTTTTATTCTTCATTTAGTCAAAAATAATTTTATAATTCATTTAATACGAGTTTCAAAATAAATAAATAGGGCTCTATTATAATATCACATGGGATAAATTGAATTATGGACCACCCAATTGAACTGTAGCCATAACATAACGCAATCCACCGAATATATCCACGACAGAGTTCCCATGTACACCTACCAGACTGCGAGAAAGGGGCCCTACATCCGACAGGCAAAGCATATTCGCTAGGTTTCCGCCTTTATCCCATTGGCGATTCCTCCGCATATTCGCATCCATATTACCCAACTCTTCATCAATCAATCAATCACCACCTCTCGCTAATCCCACCACTAATCCTCTCTTTACCACACAATTAACACTAATCCTTCCAAACTCTTTTCTATATATCTCTCCAACCCCATCTGAAACCCCAACAACTCCTTCTCCTCGCGTTTCCTCTCGTAATTCCCGTTTTGTTTTTGCTGTTCTTTTACAGTTCTTGATTCTTCGTTCCTCTCCGAAACACACACACAGAGAGAAAAAGCGTGTTTTACAGAGCCATGGGGAGTTGGAGAGACAAAACCATGGTTCTGTTCCTCTGGTTGTCTGTAATCTACGTGTGTAAGATTTCGGCAGAGTTTCAGAGATTCGAACACCCCACGAAAGGTGATGGGACACTGAGGTTCTTGGTGGTCGGGGACTGGGGAAGAAAGGGAGAGTTCAACCAATCACGTGTCGCGTTTCAGGTGCATATATATGGGGTTGATTCACAGGAAAATCTGTGCTGATGATCATGAGTGTATATATGTTTGATGAAGTTTCTTGATTTTGATGATGTTTGCAGATGGGGAGGATTGGGGAGGAGTTGGATATAGATTTTGTGGTGTCAACAGGTGATAATTTCTATGATAATGGGCTGAAGGGGGAGGATGATCCCAACTTTCTTCACTCTTTTGCCAACATTTACACTGCCAACAGCCTCCAGAAGCAATGGTTTAGTGGTAATTATTTGAGGAATTAAGTCCGATTAATTATCTTAATTAAACAGTAATTAAGGTGTTAATCCATGCAGTGCTGGGGAACCATGATTACAGGGGTGATGCGGTAGCGCAATTGAGTCCTTTCCTTAGGCAAATGGACAGTAGGTGGCTTTGCTTGAGGTCTTTCGTTGTTGATGCAGGTGATTTTTTGTTTGAATTGGTTTATATGAAAATAAATACTTTTAAAATTTTTATAATTTTTTTAAAGCGATGATTATATTCAGACCCTTCCAAAATTAAGAAATTGTACTTTTTTTTTTAAATTTTTTACCTCTTTTACTAGAATTTAGACGAAATTTACCGATATTAGCAAAATAATTACATAAGTTTTTAATTCTATCCCTAGTTAACACTCTTGTTTAATAATTTTGTATTTGTAAGGAAAAAAAATTATAATGACGTTAACCTCATATATAGATAATTACATTAATTATCATTTTATAAGTATAAAAATAAACACGAAAATATTAAATAAGAAGCAAAATGAAAAATTTATATAATATTTTTTTCTTCATATCATCATTTTTCATCCAAATTCTAAAAGTACGTGATTAATTACAAATATAAGAAGCACCGTAGGTTTATTTGTTGTGTTTGGGCTGAAATGGTTTATCAACAGAAATTGCTGAATTGTTCTTTGTGGACACCACTCCATTTGTGGATGAGTATTTCTCGGATCCCGGAGAGCATAAATATGACTGGCGTGGTGTGTCACCTGTAGACACCTACACTGCTCAAGTATTAAATGTAAGTCTACAACTCTTTTATATATATTTATATATGATAATATGTTCTAATTTATATATTTATTGTGTGATTTTGAGGTATTATTTTTTGAATATTTGTATAACTAACTTAGGGTAAATATTATTTTTTATCTCATAAAATATATCCCGTGACATTTTTAGTACCACTATTTTGGATCTTAGTGGTGTGAGCGACTTAATACTGTTAAAAAATATAATATTTAATTATGATTAATTATCCTGATTAAAAAAATTAATTACTATAGCAAAAAGTGTTGTCTTGAATTTCGTGTGTAGCTAATGCATTTGTAATGGCTAAAAAGTCATAATAAAAATACTTGTGCATAGTCCATAATCATGGTAAAAATAATCTTTATAGTGAATAGGTATTTGCTCGACTTTTATTTAATGGTATTTAATAATAATTATCTAATAATGAATTCATTGCCAGTAAAATCATATATAACATTAAATTTTTTTCTAGTGAATCAATTATTTTAATCCTATTAAATTAAACTCGTAACGACTTTAACAATAGAAATTTTAGATTATGATGTGGTTCAAAAGTTTTAAATTATGATTGGATCAAAAGTTTTTCTAGTGAATCAATTATTTTAATTCTATTAAATTAAACTCGTAACGATTTTTTATAATAAAAATTTTAAATTATGATAGGATCAAAAGGTATTTCGAGTTAGTTTAATGCAACTAAAATAATAAAAAAAAAACATCATGATTATTTTGTCAAATTTAAAAATTATGGTACTAAAAGTGCGACAAAATTTATTTTATGGAGAAAAAAAATATTTAGCTTATATAAGTTAAGCACGAAACCTAACATACAAAGTCAAACACGAAACCTACGTTTTTAATAAGTTAAGTCTTTGTCCAACATAAAAACTAACATATCAATCAAACATCAAATCAATTAAATAACTGCATTTTTAAGTCTAAATGTAGTTGGACTCTCTACTTCGTCATAAAAAGAATAATAAAAAAATATATTGTTTTTTATATTATAAATTATAATGATCAAATAAAATTATTATAAAAATTTAAATCTGGATCATAATTAGTTAATATTTATCATAATTTTATAGATGGTTAAAATAATTATTATGATTTTTAGGTATAGCTAATGATTACGTCTTGTTGTCGTAAATAACGATCAATAGCTTTCTCGTACCCATGATTAACTATTATTTGACATAATATTCTTTTTTTAGCTATTATAATCAATAATCATAGCAAAAATATATATATATTTCTTCTAGTGCTTATAGCTATACACGTCCTACACAGATTTTACGGTTCACCCAACATTATTGCTTGTTTGAAGTATTAAAACACTAAATGATGGAAAAATCTAATTTATATCGAATTTGATGGAATTTTTTTAAATTAATTATATAGTGAATGAATTATAATCACTACTACTTAGTATATATAACTTACCATCATAAATCTAAATCAAGGGCCTGGCATTTTGAACGTGTGATATCTTTTGGCTTTAAAAAGTTCATTAAAAATTTCGATTTGTTTTAAAAATAGACAAAAAATTCTATAAGTTTTCTTAAATATAGGCGACGTTGCCGTTTACATCAAATTTGAGCGACGTCAAATCAAGAAATAGGGCGACAGTGACATCTGTGCGTGGAAATAGTCGTCGCCCCAATTTTTCTTTTTTTTTTTAAATTTTTTAATTAGTTTTAAGATTAATTAAATATAATTTAATTAATTATTGTACTTAAATATATATTTTAATTAATTAATAATACATTTAGATTTAACAACTCTAGTTTTTAAATTTCAATTTTAACAATTATAAAAATTATTTAATTAATATAATATTTAATATTAATTAAATCAATATTTTAATTTAATTTAATATTTCAATTTAAATTATAATAAATCGAAAATCTATATAATTTTTTTTTATATTTTTAAGTAAATATATTTAAAAATTATTTTATTGTTTAGATAGATGAAAAAAGATCACTTAAAAAGGTAAAAAAAATTATATATATATATATATGTGAAATATATATATATATATCATAAGGACATTTTAGTAAAAAATATTAAGAAAACATCCGCACAAGAAGCGTGTGTAATGCATCTTCAGTTAATTCCTAACGTAAGGGGTGTTTTTTGTTGAGTTTTATAGAACACTGAACGATTTTTAGTCTATTTCAAAATTTCAAGGGGGTTTTCAATATTTCCAACAAAATATTAGTGAAAAATGCATTTTTGCCGATATTTTTTCGTATTGTTGATAACTTTGATATTAGGGTAAAATGCATTTTTGCCGATATTTTTTCGTATTGTTGATAACTTTGAATTGATGCAATATGTAGGATCTTGAATTAGCATTGGAGGAATCAAGAGCAAGATGGAAGATTGTTGTGGGTCATCACGCCATCCGAAGCGTAGGTCACCATGGTGACACACAAGAGCTTGTAGATCAGCTACTTCCAATTCTTCAGGTCAAATATTAAAAATAATAATAACTAATTTTCAAAAACTATACTAATTTAAAAAAACAAATATAACTTGATGTGCAATACTAATTGTGCTATTTTTATGAAATTTTTAGGCCAATGATGTAGATCTCTACGTGAACGGACACGATCATTGTCTTGAACGTATAAGTGACAACAAAAGGTAAGAAATATATATATATATATATATATATATATCTTTTATTACTTTTTTTCCATGAATGAATGATCCGATGTTGAATGATGTGATGGGTGACAATGTTACTTCTATTAATTGCAAATTTAGACTTTATCTTGATTTTTCGATATTTCTGTAGCCCAATTCAATTCTTGACAAGTGGAGCGGGTTCAAAGGCTTGGAGGGGAGATGTTGATAAATCAAACAAGGAAAACTTGAAATTCTTTTATGACGGACAAGGATTTATGTCTGTTCGATTGACACAGAGTGATGTGGAAATTATATTTTACGACGTATTTGGTAGAGTTTTACATGAATGGACTACTTCCAAGCACCAACTTCACTTGGAGATGTAAATAAGTATTCTAGATCTAATGGATGACATTATTGAATATATTAGTACAGTTTGCTCAGACCATCTAAGACTAATGGATGAAAGACTCTTGATCTGCAGTGGAGTTATTTGTATCTCTCATTAGATAAATGTAATTAAATTACCCCTAAATTGCTGAGCGAGGGGTAATTGAGATGTCGTCGGCAAGTCGAGAGGATGATGCCGCAATGGTTGCCGGCAATGAGGGTGAGGGGGGTGATTTTCAAATTTTTAGTAACAGAGAAAGAATTTTATCAAATTTTAGGTTTGGGTATTATTGAGTCTATACAGTCCATACCTATATATTATTTACCTATGGACAGGCCAAGGAGAGCATATGGTCTTGGAACACATCAGCATTGTGTTGAGACTAATGAGGGGAAGAATATTTAGACTAAATGGAGGAACCGGAGAATAATATCTGTTGTTGGAGGTCGGTAATACCAACAAAAGCTGAATCGTGACAGACATCCACAGTGGTTTTGAGTTCTTGGACGACAACAATAAGGTTGGCAATAGAATCTTAGATTTGTTGAAGATGGATTGCGACTGTTGGGAACGGGTATGCTTGATAGAGGACGAGGAGGTCGAAATGAAAACACCAAGTATTAGGAAGCATAAATAAACATCATGTACAAATTCAATATATATATATATAATTACTTATGAAATAAAGTTATATTTTTATAAGACACATCTATTATCATCTTTATTGTTAAATAGAAATTAATCAAATTTAATATTATTATACAAAAATAATTCAAATAATTCTTCGACCCCTCAAACTTTTTCCCTTCTGAAACCACCAAGGAAATTAGATGCTTCTCCCAGAAAATGACAGCATACAGAGTCCAAATCTATAAAATTCAAAGACATTGTACAATGAGAGGGGCCTACCTAAAGATTCCCACCTCATCCCATTGGTTACTATTAATGTATTGGGATCTTAACAATCTTTATTGAAACGACATGGTTTTAGCCTTTCTTTTATGCCTTTCCTTTTCCTTCATTTATATTGGCCCATTTTCTGCCATGGTAGTGGGTGGTTCCTATTTGGTTGCTTGTCTTCTTCTCTACTTAAGTCATTGATGGATCATTTTGTTTTCTGTAATTTTAGTAAGCAATTAATTTGATTTCAATTAATTGTTTTATAAGATAAAAAAAATCAATTTTGTAATTTTACTTATCATCTAATTTATCCATAATGACATTGTATTTAAGGTTAAAGGGTTTGGACGGAAAGTGTTGGAGTAACCAAAAAATTTATATAAATTTTCAATTTTCCTCATTTAAAATTCTCATGTAAACTTTTGTACTTATAAAAAGGGACAAAAGTAACACACATATATATATGAAGTGAGGTTAACATCATTATATTTTTTTCTTCATAAGTACACAATTATTACATAAAAATATCAAATAGAGGATAAAATTAAAAATTATATAATTTTTTTTCTAACATAAACGTTTTACGTCCAAATTCTAACAAAACTATATCAGGTGTAAAGAGTAGATTTTGGTAGGGGTGGGGGAACTTTTTTGGAGTAAAGTCTAAATTCACATTTATTAGAGAGGATGAATCCTTATATTTAATTATATGCAAGTCACTCTCAATCACTAATTTAAAGATATCATGGATAATTACACTATTCTATCATGATGTTTGATGTAATTATATGTAAATTTTCTATTATTTGAAAAATATATCTAATGCTCCTAATATTTGTTTCTGTCTAATAAATAGACATCTTCATTAGTCAAAATTCATCAAATTTGCTGATATTATCAAAAAAGTATGAAAATCTATATATTTTCCACAAATTGACTTATTTCTAACCTATTACAGGTTAAATAAATCTTTTCTGACCAAACTGTCCTTATACATCTTCGCACAATAATGCATTTAAGGAAATATATTTTCATGTCAATCGAGTGTAAATATAAATTTTCATTCAATTTTTTGTTAGTATCAACAAATTTTGTGAATTTTGACTAATAAAGAAATCTATTTATTTAATAGAAGCAAGCATCAAAGGTACTAAATTTAATTTTTAAATAGGTGAAATGCAAACACCCCCCACCGTATGGGGTCATTTGCACTTTGCCCCCAACCTTTTCTTTTTTCACACTTCCCCACCCAACCTTTTGATTTTGTTGCACTTTGCAATTTTTTGGAGAATAATGATGGAATATTCAGTTCGCATGTGTACACGAACCTAAGGGCGATTTTAGATTCGATAAAAAAGGTTAAATGCAGATAACCCCTCAACGTGTGGGACCATTTGCCTCCCCTCCAACCTTTTTACAAAACAAAACAAAAACAGATAAATTAAAAAATTAGAAAAAAATATATATAGAAAAGCTCTGAGAAATGGAGAAAATTTTCAAAAATTTAAGGCTTGATTTGCAAATAAACTACTTCACATTACAAGTCAAATGTAATATTAGCGCAGACTGAAATACATACATATGCTTGATGGTGGCATCCATAAAAATGCATAATTTTTTTTTCTTTATTTTCTGGTTTGAGTTTTTATCTTTTGATATAATAGTAATGTATTTGAGTTTATTGTGAA